>NW_010408418.1:0-4199 GCF_000710305.1 Buceros rhinoceros silvestris | reverse complement strand
ATATATATAATAAATGGAAGTGTGGCTGCATGAACAAAAGAGGTAGTAAGTGTTCACAGCGCTTCCTTAAATAATCCTTCTGGTAAGGAAAGGCAAAATATTCTTTAATGCGTGGAATGTTAACAAGTAAAACCCACAAAGAAAATCGGGTGTTCAAATAGCCAAGAGTCGCCTTAATAACTCCAAAGGGAAGACTTTGCTATGGAAGACCTGAAGTTTGGCTTCCGTCACGGATGACCCTCTGCAGTGCCATGCAGACACTTAGCTGAAGGGCTGCTGGTGCTCGATCATCTCCTCCAGAAAACAGCACTAACGGATGCTCTCAGAGCAACGCCTCACCGCTGATTTTCCACCCCAAGACACTTCTCTTAGGCATGGTTTTGCAGCTTCTTTCAGGAGTCCCTGATGCTTCTGAGCATGGAAGACACCTTTCCTCCATCCAAGCACTGCTCCGGCGTAACGCGTCCTGTAGCCGGGGAGGCTGGGGTGTGCCGTGGGAAAGCAAAGCCCTCTGCTTAGCCGAGGTGTAGCCCAGCCAGAACACAGCTCCACAGAGGCTGCCCGATTTCCATCACCCTTTTTCCCTTCGGCCGTTATCTTGATTCCGATCTGTGGAGTAACTGGAATTGCGCAATGGGCCGCACTGAAGAGATGATTTCCTCACCCAGGCCATCCCTTCTGGGGGCAGAAACAGAAGTGCTCCCAAAAGGACATCTCTGATTTCTCAGTCTCGCGCTGATCACCCAGACAACAGCAGTTCCACTCCACCCTGGCTGTTCACTTGGAAAGGGAAAAGCGCAGGGCCAGAGGCACAGAGCCTGTCCTGAGAAACTACCACCCAAACCTGGCGCTGGTAGAACGGCCCAGTCCGCCCTGCTCCGAAAAGAAACCTCTCTGGCTTTCCACTCATGTCAACCCAGTAAGCCAGTTTTCTTGTCACCACTGTACCTGGAAAACCCAGCCAAGGGCCACGACTCTGCCTGCAGCAGTGCCACACTAGGGGCGGAGAACGAAGGGCTCTCAGGCACAGAGCTTACGATCTAAGCGCGGAACAAGAGACTACGAGATGATAACGCTATTACGCCTCAATTTCATGCCTCAGCTCTTTCGGCGATGATCTGTAGGGAGAGAAATGTAATTTGGATTTCACGGGAGTGAAACATCACTTTTGGGATGGTTCCCTCCCATGCCATAGCTGTTTCCCTGCAGTATCAGACAAACCCCATCCAGGTATGGCCAACCTCGACAAAATGTTCTTCTGAGCCAGTGAAGTAATGGAATTCATCAGCAAAGCAGTTTTTGCTAGTATGTTATGAATGTAGTTGAGCAAGACTGTGTCAAAGGTGGAGAAAAAGATGGTGCAGCAATCAAAACGTAGATGAACAAGAGCCAAGAGGTTCACTTCAGCTGGGTGACCAGGCACGAGTCACAACTTCAGGGGTTTTACACTAAGAACTGGAAAGATTTAGCCTTGACTCAAAGAGCCCTAAATGCCTACATCTAAGATAACATACAAATTATGGATTTAGCAGCAGACAGCAGAGATGATTTGCTGTGAAAAACAAGAGTGGCAAGATGAAAAATCACGAGTATTAAGTCATCCCAAACTAAACAGTGATTAAAACAGACATTAGGGCTACCAACAATGTCTTTGGTCTTCCTTGACAGAGAAGCAGGTAGACCATTTCAAGGTGACTGATTTTGCCCCCAGATGATATACTGCATTATTCTACCACACTAGAGACTCATTTTTTCCCTGTACAGCACTTTTAGACTATATGCAGTTCACTGACAGATCCTGAAGCGTGGGTCACAGCACAGGTCAAGAAAGAAAATTCTTTCTACAGCTGTTTTAAAGGAGATTGAACTACAGTGAATACAGAGAAGAGATTGATGAGCAAGGTGATCAAAAGCAACAGGTCAAAAAAGGAGACAAAAACGACAAAGAGGGACAAACAGGATTCTCTGATTTGTTAAGGTTATATTTTGGTGGATCCAGCCAGACACCTAATATCCTTTTTCCTCTGTTTATTCCCCAGTTTTGCTTAAATGAATTCTGCAAACTCTTCCCTGACAGCCTGCACTTTTAACGGAGGGGCTGGGGGGAGAAGCAACCACCACCCTCCCCCCACCACATATCAGGCGATGGGCACCTCAGTTGAGCATGAACTACCACCTCACTGGATTTACACAACGTTTTTTGGCAATGATTGCTGATTCATTCAATTCGTGGCTGGTAACAGCTAACAATCCCTTCTGCTATTACTGACTAGTAACAACTTTCATCCCTTTATACCTGTGCTCTGGTTATCTACCTCCCACATTAGCCATTTGACAAGGTCAGTTTGTTTATTGATGCCAGTTCCTTCCTCCAATCCTGTCATACCTTTCCAGCCTTGTTCTCTATGCACTGAATACCTACAGGTACCATGTTAAGAATAACTCTGATAACAGCATTAAGCTGAAATACTGTTCTCCACTGCATTTAAAACATTTGTTTTTCAGTACCTCACAATCCAGCACCAAAAATTAATCAAGTATTAAACATCATTTCCCATCATCCCTGGCAGCTGTACTTTTTTTTTTTTAACAATAATTTTATCTGGTTTCCCTATAAAAATATCTCTGTGTCCATTAAGTCTGTAAGCTTTTAGAAGGGGAAGAAAGACAAGAAAAATAAAAAAGTGAAGGTAACATTTGATTCCTTCTCCCACTCATACCCAACTTGCCAACCACTGAAGAGAATACTTTCTTATTCTGCTGTACCTATGTCCACCTAAGGTTCAGCATGGAAAGGAGGGAAGAAGACAAACTCTGCAAAGAAACAAATAAAAGCCAAATCTTGTTTTGTCTGATGCACAGATTTTTCCTAGACAGGAGCACAGTATTTACTTCACTGTTACTTTGATGGCTGTCATCACCGTGGGACAGACTCCTCACAGCCAGCTCTGCCGCTGTTTCTAGGCAGTCCAAGGCTTCATCTTTTCTGGAGTTGCCCTTACTGTAAAATGAAATACCCATGACTCCTCCACAGCTTCCTTCAGCACGTATATTGACAAAAGCATTGTTTTCTTGGTTTTTCAGTATGACTACATCATAATCTAGGTTTCCTAATCTCTGACTATCACTTCTAAAATTTGTAATTAAAACTGTTGTTACATAGAAACTTCACCTGTTAAGAACTATAATGCCTCCAAAAAAAACCCCACTTCACAAACCAGAAGCAAATACAGGCTGCTTTTCATTTCTGAAAGCATTTGGCTACTATCAATCTGTGTGTTATAGCTTCTATCTAACAATGACCTTTGAAGTGTCTCTTTCTGTTGCAAAGCTGGATGTGTCCCACTGACTGCAAGACAAATGAAAAACGGTAGTGTGTTCTCATATCTAAAAATGCACTAAGCAGGGAACACATTCTGGTTCAGAGCTGTTATCCGAGAACAGGTTAGTTTTTGCTCATGGAATCCACACAGCTCTGCTGATTCCCTCATGATCAGAACCGATTTGTAATAATTAAAAAGAATCCCCAGTATCACTATATTTCTAAAATATCTGCTCCTAACTGCCCTCCACACAGGGACCTCACCCTCTGAATTCACGCACCAAACGCAGCCTTTCACAATGTACTCTTCTTTGAAGCACAGAGGCTGTATGAAAAGGTGAACATGTGGCTTGAGGCTTTTCCATCCTTTTGTTTTCTAAGGTAAGAGACTCTCCAAAGCCCCTAACGCTGCTCTCCAAAGGAATGTGCGAATTAGCATATGCAGCTTTAACGTTGCCTGTTTCAATTTAAGCATGCCAATAAGGCTTTCAGCTAGGAAATACGCGTTCAGTATCTCAAAGAGCCCTGTACCTGGGAAAGAATGTGGAATAAAAAAACCAAACAGGAGCGAAAACCGCAGAAGAGAGAAGATGACGATCACGTTCCTAAGAGAACCGCACCATCAGATCCAGACTGGTGCACGGCCACCGGGAGGTTTCGTCTCGGCGGCTGGCTTACCGCGAAGGCCAAGAAGTTGTTCAGCTGTATTTGCGGCACCTTTTTCGCGATGGTTTCCTAGCACCTACTGACAAATCAGCTTTCGCAACAGCGAACGCTGCATCTCCCCCCTTACACGCTTCCTCAGCCCGCTGCTCCAGTGCGGTTACGCTCGCCAGGGACACCGCGGAGAGCGCCGCGCCGCCGCCCCGCTGTCGGG
>NW_010408417.1:1027-1735 GCF_000710305.1 Buceros rhinoceros silvestris | reverse complement strand
CTTTCTTGGTGAGTCGTGGCCGCTCTATCTGCTGCTCTGGGCTCCAGGGAGCCCGCGTCATCTCAAACGCCATGTCATGGGCCACCAGGGAGTTTTTCACCCCTGCGAAGCAAAAGTAAAGTCACTGAGGAGCTTTCCCGCAGTCCCCTATTCCCCACGGACATCGCTGTGGCCAGGGCTCACCCTCCTTTCCAGCAACCCGGGCTCCGAGCACTGGCTCCTGCCCATGAGCAGCTCCCCCTGGTACGTCACTGCGCTCACCTGCGGCTGCATGACTGCACGTCTGTCTGACCCAGGTGGCACCGGCACCGCACGGAGGCGGGCAGCACGTCCACGGGGGCTCTCGCTCTCCGCGAGGGACAGGAAGGGAGCCTGGTCCCAGCGCAGAGGAACAGGTTTGCTTCCTTCCCAGTGCGAGCACAGACTAATTAACTGATGGTGCCTGATGGCCCAGGCGCCGTCTTTGTGCTGATCAGCGCGTGTCCTGCGGGCTGGGAAGCACCGGGAAGACCCAGGTGCTGAGCACTGTGGAGGAGGATCCCTGCCCAGCAACCACCACTGTGCTCATTTTCTTCCCTCTCTGATGTGAACGAAACTCTAACCCCGCACCTCCCCTTCCAGCGACAGCAGTGACAGCCTGATTCCAGCCGCCTTTTCCTTGTTCTTGCAGTTCAGCAATACTCCATTTCCACCTAAGTGCTCAAAACT
>NW_010408417.1:451-899 GCF_000710305.1 Buceros rhinoceros silvestris | reverse complement strand
TAAACCCTCATGGAACAGACTTAAATCTGTGTTTCCCGGTCAAAGGAAACCGGGACACTATTGGTCGATGGCAGGAGCACACGGCTAATGCAGTTTGAGCAGGAGTGCGAGGGCAGGTTTGTGGCATAAATGGCAGAGAAAGACGAGAAAACTGCGGCCGAGGCTCCAGCTGCTGTGAGCAAGGGGTCCCGGCACGGCCGCGGCTGGCAGCTGGCTGCGCCCGCAGCCCTGCGAGAGCGCAGCTCCTCGCAGACGAGCAGCAGGGCCAGCTCAAGAAAGCTGTAGCAGGCAGAGAGCTGGAAACCGCGTCCCAGCAGAGCAGCTTGGTGGACTCCAACTGTCATCCAGGAATCCGGACAGGGGCAGGGCACCAGGGGGAAAACCCCGGCTTCTGCAGAGCCCCGCAGGGGTTGGGGACAGCAGGACAGGGCCAGGGGGGGTCAGAGTG
>NW_010408417.1:0-292 GCF_000710305.1 Buceros rhinoceros silvestris | reverse complement strand
GGGAGGGCAAGGGAAGGGGCTGGGCACACCCAGCCGGGAAGCCGCAGCTCCATGCAGCACTTAGGGGCAACTGCACGGGCCAGAGGGGGAAGGATTCCCCTATTGCAACAGCTTCTCTCTGATCCAAAACTGGGAGGGAGGCAGCTCTGTGCCAGCACAATGCCCTGCCCACAGGTGGAAAGAAAAATCTGTTTAAGGACATACAAAAAATGTCAAGTTTGGGGAGTATAAAAGTCCTCAGGGAGGGCACAAAGAAGAGGCAAGACCCAGACCTACCTCCCACGTCCAGGTC
>NW_010408416.1:0-3623 GCF_000710305.1 Buceros rhinoceros silvestris | reverse complement strand
CGGGGCCACCCGCTCCGCTCCGCCCAGCCCGTGGTGTCCGAAGAAGCTGCGGGACGTTCAGCGGAGGCTGAAGGCGTGCAGGGGCCTGCGGTGAGCTATGTCGGGGGCCGAGCTGTTCGGTGCCCCTCTGCCGGGGTGAGCGATGAGCTCTGGGGCGGCCGGCGTGCCGGGGCTGGAGCAGCCGGTGCTCCGGGGAGAAGGGAGGCTTTGCTATGCTATCGTTAAGGTGGGATGAGGATCAAAGAACTCTGTTGGAGATGACCCCTTTCTTTAGGGTCAGTGCTTGATGCCTGACTTTTGGATGGTTCGCCGGGAGAGGCTTTTGGAGTTCCATCCTTCTATAATTCTTGCTGCCTGAGATTTTTCAATCGACCTGAAGCAAACCTTTGATACCTTGTAGACCTTTTGAACCTCGGTTGCTCCCACCTATCCACAGAGTGAGGAGAGCGAGTGTGGTTTTCACCTGCTTTCCAGAAGTAATTATGAGGTTGGATGGATCAGTTAGCTGATCCAGCGAGACAGATGGATGCAATGCATTTTTCTGTGACTAAGCCTACAGAGGTTACAGCAATAACTTCATAGTAAATGTTTTGATTTCATTGTAAGTGTGTTTACATGGAGGTGTATGTATACTTTTAACAATGAAAATTTTCCTGAGAATCCTCTGCCATAAACTACTTTGAAATCCCTCTCCTTTTTGCAAAATCTGTGCCCTGACTTCTCTGGAGTAACTCTAGCCAACGTGTCTGTGCATTTAGCCTGTGGTCTGTGAGCTGTTGTGAGACTTCATGGAAGGCAGCTCCAAAGACCGGACTGATTCCAGCCCGTTGCCTGCGCCGGTCCGGGAGAGCCCTGTGTGCCAGCAGCACTGCCTGCTGTCCCAGCCGGCTGGCCCGCTCGGGAGGCTGACTCACGGGTGACCTCTCCCTGGCTGGCAGGGTCTGCCACCTGGTATCCAGTTCTCTGGCGCAAATAGCTGGAGGTTGCTCAAGGCAAATGCATTCAAATATTGCTTAAATGCTTCAAGTCAAAGCTACAGCTTTTGCATATGCTGCAAGTATCAGGAGCTATTTGATAAGCGCTAGTTATGTCCTCCTGGTTACCAGCCCTGTCTGAGTGGTAGCAGGTTGCTTCCTATGGGGTATTATTTTACCTACCTGGGAGCCTGTGAGTCTGGCGCTCTTTAGCGCTTGACTCCTGTCCTTTATTTCTCTGCAGATGTACTTGTATTATGACTTTACCTGAGAATACGCTGCGGGTTTCTACTGCTCAGTGAGCTTACGTGCAATAGGTGGTGGCTGGGTGTGAAGCTGTGTGTTTCTGAGGGCTGGCATGTGTTTAGCAGTAGGCTAAGGGAAATTTCCTGTGTCAGCAAAAATGGCCTGGGCTGGTGTTGTCTACTTTAACGAGCAGAGGTACCTGCTGAGACCCTTGCTGAAAGCGGCCTGCCTTAAAGTATGGTTCAACTCCTTTGAAGTGCTCCTGGGAGAAGCTCTGTGAGATCTCTGCAGACCTCCAGAATCACTGGAGCAATTTTTAACCTGCTGGAGATCTTGAAAGAAAGGTGGTACGAAAAGTGACTGACCAAAGCACAGTCTTCTGGGAACTGAATTTTGCATGGATGAGATAAAAAAATGGAGAGGAATTACTGTCCTGCACTGTAGGACTTGTCAACCAAATGAGGGGTCTCGGGAGCTGACCCCTAAGCCAGGGACCCCTGCCCTGTCAGGTCTAGGATACTGGGCCTGCTGATGAGCTTGTAGGATTTAGTGCCTTTGATTCTGTTTATCTCCATGGCTTCCCTTATGTCCCTGCTGGATTCCAGTGTGACTCATTATCTCCCAAGTAACCAAATTCTGGGCCACAGAGTGTAGCAGTGAGTGAACCACCACTGGTACCAGAAATAAAATGAGAAGCAACATACACCCAGTTTCACAAACTAGTTGTTTGCCTGTGGAGGTTGTATGTGGGGCCAGCTGAGAGAAAGGAAAAGCAGATGTTTGGAGGGGTTGCAGTTGTTGAGATACTAATGGCAGTGGAAGTCTTAAAACAGACATGAGAGATGTTCACAGAAAAGATTGATGTGTAGCCTGCTCTCTTGGCAGCAGGCTGGTCCAGCTGACTCATGCCAGGTCCCTTCCACCTCCTACCAGCTGTGAGTAACTTTAGCCCCTTAGTTTGTCTTGACTGTTCATGACGTATGTCACGCTGGGAACTCCTCAGCTCCGGGTGGCTGGAGGTTAACTCAGATGAGAGCTGGCTAACACTGAAATGTGCCTACTTTCTCAAGACTAGGTTTGCGCTTTTAACAGATGTCTAATTCTCTTTTCCCTCTAGGCCAGGGAGGTTAATTGGAGGAAAGTGACTGTACATCGGGCCCAAGAGCCTCCTACAGAGATACTTGGCACAAATAAATCAGCCTATTTTTGATGAATAACAAGGCCCCAAAGGCTCTAGTTCTTGCTGCCTGCACAAATTGCAGGTATAAATTTCACAGCTGATCACAGGGACTGCAGAATTCAATTAACTCTGCTCATTTAAAAAAAAATGCTGCCTGCCTATTTAATTATGAGTGTCACTGATACTACACATGCTGTTCAGGAAAACTCCAATTAATAAAGCATTGCATCATTAATATGAGTGACAGCATGAAGCCTGTGACTCTCTCAGGAGTCTGTCTTGACCCTCTGCAATGACACACTTGGGATTTATTGGCAAGGGGCACCCTTTTCTTCAGACTTGGGTGATGCCGAGCGAGCGCTGAGATTGTCTCTGTGCTTTACAGGCTGTTCTGGTTGCTCTGTTTTGCGTGGCGGTTGCGATGTAATGTAGTGCTGGCAACTGATGGTTTAGACTTTCTGGCGCTTGAGTAATAACCTTCCCGGGTTGCTGATTGTGGGGATGGAGGCTGTGCCGTACACGCGGGGCAAAGATCTGTAGTGATTAACCTGTGCAAGTCACAGTGAGAAGACGGCAGTAACGTTGTTCTTGCGCTGCCTTTACCACATTAAAGACCCATTTGCTGCTGGGAAGGGTGTTAACCAAAGCTGTACAAATAACCGCATCTCTGCAGAATGTTTCATTTCTGAGTGTTCTTGATTTTAAACTTAGCTCAGTCTCAAAGATCTATCAAACAGGGACGTTTCATTTGGCCTTTAAGGTGTCTTTCCTTTTAAGCCCAAATTGATCCGACCTGCTCATTCTGTACCTCTCCTTGTGCGCCTCTTCTCTCTTGATTTCACACCTTGTAGGTTGTGTTATTGGAGGTGGTCTCTTACCACAACTTGAGTATCAGCGTAATAATCAAAAGAAACTTGGCCTTTCTTCCCAAATTGTGTCCCTCCTTCCTTAGTCACTATGTGTAACTCACTAACATCATAGTCTAGACTTTCTTTATTCTTTCTTCAGGCCATGCCTAATTTTGTACCTCATCTTCCTGTACAATATTGGATTCCTTACTGCTTTCTCTCCATGCTGCTACTTTTTTCCTTCGCTGAACAGCTGTGCTCTTGACCACAGCAATCTTCTTTCCAGTAGTGGCAAAAACAATCTTGCTGCTCTAGCCGGAGGCAGATGTCACCCCAGATTATATGTCATGGCTCCATTGCTGCTCCAGCTCCCTG
>NW_010408415.1:6577-14216 GCF_000710305.1 Buceros rhinoceros silvestris | reverse complement strand
ATATACAATTTAATATTTAAATATATTCAATATTTACCTGCGCATGATGAGCAGGCTTCCATCTTTTAGAGGCTACACTTTGTCTTCTGTGTTCTGAAAAGGCTCTGTGTTTATTTTCATGGTTGTCAAAAATTTGCTTTTGTCTTGTAACAACACCTTAAATGACACGCATACCAAAAAAAAAAGTGTAAAAACATGAGAAAGGTAATAGTAGCAAAACTAATAATAGTGAGGAAACGTGTCTGTCCAAATTTAGATGCTTTACCTGTATATATTTGCATCTGATCTCGCTAACTGTATTTTCTTACAGTGAAGAGAGAGAAACAGGCACTTCTGAGGCATATTTAATTTGATGTTAGCACAGGACTGTAAGATACAGATGTGGACTGTGTGTGGACGTTTATAAGCAGGTTAAGTGAAGCTGCACTTTGGATCCCAGATAATAAAAATGGTCTGTACAAAAATACAAGGTGGTCTTAGCAGGGAAGGGGGAGAAAGGGTAGTGAACATCACAAAAAGTGAATATACCAAATATTGAATAATGTGCCAAAAAGTAGCGTTTTAGAAAATAAATTGCATTTAGAGAATAATTCTGAAGTCTAAATTGTCCAACACAGTAAATGCCTGTTGCCAAGATGCTCCGTCTTGTATCTTAACGGATTCAACGTTTGTTAAGATCACATAGCACTGTGCAGAAGACATGTAACAGTTCACAGTTTATTTGATTCATGGAATCGCAGAATGGTAGAGGTGGGATGGGACCTCTTGAGGTCATCTGGTCCAAGCAGGGCCACCCAGAGGCGGTTGGTGTTCCTGATGTTTAGATGGCACCTCCTCTGTGTCAGTTTGTGCCCAATGCCTCTGGTCCTTTCAGTAGGCTCCACCAAAAAGAGCCCGGCTCCGTCTGCTTTGCACCTTCCTTCCAGAGGTTTGTAGACACTGATAAGATGCCCCTTGTTCCCCAGGCTGAACAGTCTCAGCTCTCCCAGCCTCTCCTCATAGGAGAGATGTTCTAGTCCCTTCAATGTCTTCCTGGCCCTTTGTTAGATGATTGTCTCCAGTCTGTCCATGTCTCTCACACTGAGGAGCCCTGAACTCCTCCAGGTGTGGCTTCACAGGTGTGACTCGAATGCAAAGTCATGGTTTAAAACCTTAGTTCTACAGCTTGAGATTTGGTAGATAATCTTACTAATTTATCCAGCTGATTACTAATTTTAATGACAGTACTGCTGCATAGTAGTTCCCCTTGGCTAGAGGGGCCTAACCCAGACACTGTATCTCAAATTTATCCCATTTCTTTCTGGTGTAATAATACATTTTCGAAATTAAAGCATCAAGTTTCAAAATTAAAATGAAGTTCTAAATTAAACTTCCATGCATACAAACCATAGATGCAAACTGGCTTTTTCATGTGCAAGTCAGCAATCTACATATCCAAGGAGATATTGTATTCTCATTTGTAACCACACTTACTTGAATTGTAAATGCAGTCACTTGGGAAAATAAATTGCCTATTTATTTACATAATAATTATTTACATGTGCAGTTTAATACATGGTTCATGACTAGATCAAGAGGTCTTTTAGTGATTTAACATAGTTTTGTTTCTTTAGTTGTTATTACAGTGATATTTAACAAAGCATTTACAGAAAAAGAAAACAACTCATTGATCCTAGGAGCAGATTTCAAACTAATCATCCTGCTGCTGCCATAAACAGTGACATGGGACACGTTAGCTTTAAAAGGTTAACTTTTAGTTATAGGGTAGTTATTGTAATGTGACACATGGTGCTGAACAGCACCTGAAAAGAAATGTGATCAGATTCTATTGAATATAGGGGAAAATTTTCAAAGCAGCAAAGAAGAAATCCTTTGTTATATTAGTAATCACATAATGTTTTTGCTGAAAAATAAAACCCAAAGTTGTTCAATTGATATGCATCAACACTTAATTTAATTGGTTTGCAGTAAATATTAGATCTATGCCAAGGAAAAGATTCCTTGGGGAAAAGTAAGACAAAAATACAGTGAGCAGTAGTGTCTTTAAGGGCATGAGATACTGAGCAGTCTACCCCTGTGTAACGACGAGCATGAGAGTTAGTCCTGGATGTGTCACAGACTAAAAGTTAAATAAAGCATTTTACTGACTGAACACCAAAGGAGTCAAAACAATTCTGATATCCAGCTACAGCATACGTCAGCCAGAGCAGGTACCACTTGAAGGCTGGCAGACCAAGTGAAGGAAGATCCTCATGGACAACAATTTTATTTATTCCTCTTGTTCTCCCTTATTCTTTCTGTACATTTGGCCAAGCATTGGAAGGGTCACATTTCGCCAGTGTCCTCACAGTGTCACTCCGTAATAGTGCCACAGCAGAGATTTCCCTCCAAACAACGCAGGATTCAGTCTGCCCTAGGAAGCCCTTCAGGGAAAAAGGCTGTGGTGACCTATGGGCGATTGCAGGCCATAGGCCAAATAATAGCAAGACATTAACAGTTATCTGGAGTGTTTAAAATGAAGAAGACTTTCCAAACACAAAATCTAAGCAGATACTGAGAGAGGGACTCCCACCCAAATTTCACAGCGTTTACTCAGCTCTTCCTCTGAAAGAGCTGGGACTGTGTGACACGGGAATGTAGCGTTTAAAGTGATGCTGCAGACGGTGTTAGCAGTGCCCACAACTCTGACCCAGTAAATTTCCTGATTCATTGATCTGATGTGCAAATAAGGACATCAAGAGGCAAGTAGCTCTGCTGGAGGCAAGGCTTGGGAATGCAAGACTTCATTCATTTCCAATGTAAAATCAAACAGCTTAACCTCAGTCACACATACCTGGAGCTCATCTGTTTGACTTTGAACTGGAATGGACAAGCAGATAACATTTCTGCTTTCCCACCCCTGCTTTAGGCCAAGAATATTCACCCACCTCTGCTCTTACACAGCTGAGCTGTTCTGAATCACTCCGTCACTAAAACTATATATTGCTGTAGAGAAAAGTAGGAATTTAGGGGTATTTTTAAGTTATGGAAATTACTTATTTTGCTGGAAAGTATCTTTGGGCTGCATGGCCAATCCTCAGGGTGATCCCAGGACGTGAGGCGGTTCAGAGTGGCCGCTTGTACCTGAATCCGAGTCTACAGGAGCTCTGCCTCCAGCTGCAACCCTCAACAGAGGCAAACCAGCACACAACATACAAATTGCAAGCACAGGGATGCCCGCAGTGCCCAGGGCACACAATACAGCTCGGCTGCCGAGGAGAAACCAGGCAGTGCCAGAAGCACGAAACTTGGTTTGAAATGTAAAAACCAGGAGTTTAAAGTGTATTCTCCCCAAATTTCTTATGCATCTTTCCTTTATCTTACCAGTCAATCTCTGCATCATACTGGTCTCAAGGTAAAATTTTAATAAAATGTAGGATTGCTCCTCAAATTTTAAAAAATTCTTTAAAATTGAAAATTCTTTTAGTTTTAAAATTCTTTAAAACTTTCCAGCACAGCAAAATTTATCTGGTAGAAGGTTTTAATTTTTAAGGTACACTTAGATTTTTTGACCATTAATTATATTACTAGGACTAAAACTTAATAATTTGGGGCATTTACAGTTTCAGCTTTTAAAAAACATGGTAGATCTACATTTCTTTCCCTCTCAGGTGGCAGTGACTGCTGGACAACAAGCTATGACTCCCAGTTACCTTGTAAAACTTGCTCACATAAACTTAGTCACTTCCTCCTACATCATTATTTAAACCACCTGTCACATCTGCTCATTAGTCGGGAATATAATCTCAGGGAAAATACTTCCTTTTCGCTTAATACTGTGCAGAGCTATTAAAAATGGGGATCGACGTTTGAGAGGCCTCTGGGCACCACTGGAATAGAAATGACAGTGACAAATGGCGGAAACTTGTTAAAACTGGCTGTATTGTGCGAGTGGATAGAAGGCTGGATGTTTTAACTGAAAACAAATTTGTGATGTAATTGAAAAAGACTTTTGCCTGAACAAACCCCCCCACCTCAGACCCAGAAACATGACTCTTACCAGTAGCGGAGTCTTTTGGAGCCGGGGCAGTACGTGCTCCTTGCCAGGAGGTACTTGTTTTTCCAGCTGCTGGGATATGATGGAGATGTAATCCACTTTCTGCATCCAGACGTCTTCTTTCAGGGCAAGTTACTGAATGATCTTGACAGGCGCTCGTCCCAAAACTATTTACAGAACAAGTATTTTTCGCCCAAGGTTCGTATTTGGCCACGCTGCAGCCAGGTGTAGGGATGGCAGCGGCCAAGTCAGAACGACAAGGAATACTCTCACTGTTTCCCGTATCATTTCTATTTAAAACCGGACCTGCTAACACCGCACGCCTTTCATTTAAGTAATTCCTGCTTGTAGTGTTAACTTGACGACTTGAAGGCAGCAGTGGCTGATACCCAGGGCTGGAAGCATTTTTGCCAACTCTGCTTCCCGGCAGAGGTGCGGATGGTGGGTGAGGTGCTAGCAATTTCCCCGGAGCTTTCCGAGTTTTGTTGGCTTCAGCCAACTGCGGTTGGATTATAGCATCTGTTCTCTTCTTGGGCATAAAACTTGACTGGGCTCTTACAGATGTTGTTCTTCTAGTTGTTTTGGCCTTATTTTTTAGTTGATTACCTTCATTAATTTTAGAATTATTACTACATAACGAGGGTTTATTGTCTTCATCTTTTGATACCATCCAAGCTGTTTTAGCAGACATAGCAGACATAAATATATTCAGAGACGTGCATTCTTTATTTGATTCTTCATTATTGACATTTGGTTTTAATATATTAAAGTTTTCCTGATGTTTTTTTATGAACATGGGGTTTGAAGGTTGAGCAACAATACTTAAATTAGTCTGAGGAGCATTATTTGTAGTTTGAGCATATTGCAGCCGTGCAGAAGATATTTCACTGTGGTTTTTTTCATAGCATTTACCATTATTTTCTATTATTATCTGGGTCATTGGATCACACCATCTTAGCTTTCTATTGTATTTTTCATTTTCTGCACTTTTCCTTTTTATTTTTGCCAGTTCTAAACTGTCTCTGATAGAAGACACGGGTCGTGTTCCAGCACTGATCTTGTGGTTCATAACCACAGCTTTGAGATGACTGGGTTCATATTTAGAATCCTTCTTTAAGATACTTCTGAATAGCTTTGCTCTTTCTCTTTCAAGAATATTGTATTTCAGGGGTTTGTACTGTGCAGGAGTGCTAGAACTGGACTCTGTGCCAGACTCCAGTGACATAGTTTCAACCATATTCCCCATTTCTTTCTCTTTGTTGTTCTGTTGCTTAACATCACACAGAATGGAGGCATTTGGTATATCCTGAAACAAAGATGATCCTGGATTAACGTTATTGATACATTTAATATTTGCTTCTTTCGTTTCAGTCATTTTTCCTGGGGTGTTTTTTAAAAACTCCGTGCTGGTATTTTTGTCCCTTGGTAACGTATCAGCTGTGCTGGGAAGGCCAGTGGAACATCCCTGATTAGGAAATAAGATCACAGCTGTTGCAATAGGTTGACTGGAGGTTTGCACAGACACAGGTCTTTTATGTGGGGTCATTTCAAAACTCTGATCCTGCATCAGATTGTGAACTCTTTGTCCCGGAATGGAATCAGGGCTGGCCCAGGCTTTGCTAGGATTGAAAACAGGAGGACCTGTGGCTGATGTGCGAGCCTTTCCAGAGGACGGCCTGCTTCTTTCGTCTTTCAAATTTTGCAGAAAATGAAATGCGTTATTTACAGAGCTTTCCACCTTACCAGAGGCAGAGAACTCTGCATTTTTTTTCCCAGATCTGTGAGAAGAGGATTCCTCTTCTGAATTGTTTACATGTTCTGCAGGAGTTAGAACATTCTGTTTAGCTGAAAGGTCATGAATAGGTAAGTTGCGGTGGTATTGTGAATCTGCGTTTCTCAGCCAATTATTTAGATGCATATTTTTGTAAGAAGTACTTTGAGCTGTATAAAGCAAAGCATTATTCCTCATCTGTGATTTTTCTGGATTGGACAGGGCACGGTCACGCTGTGTAGTCAAAGATGATTCATTCCGTGTTGTGTAATTTCCAGTTTGTTCTCCAGCCTCAAGACTGTCAAGGCTCGACAGGCTTTCTGAATCATCTGCTTGCTTGATTTCTTGATGGAAATTCTGAAATACAGGCATAAAACCAGACTGCTACATTTATCAGAAATTTTTTTTTTTTTTTTTTTTTTTTTTTTTTTTTTTTTTTTTTTTTTTCTGATACTGATTTTTCATTAACGAGAGCTTAGGCTAAAGTACAACCAAAATTGAGCCTGGTGTTTTTACAACTTGGGGTCAGAGCACCGTGAGTGTTTCCATCAAGTCAAACTTAACCTGTGTTTGACTGCAAAAGAAAATGATGTCGTTTGGTTATGAAATTCAGAGGAAGGAGCTGCATAGTTCAACAAATTTAATTATAAGTTTTATATAAATTCTGAAATATCCAAAAAGGAACAAGATTTGTGTAAACAACACTACTGTTTCTGGATTGCCCTATGACACAGGATGGTTTTCGTGCTCCAACATGTAAAGGAATTCACAAAATGAAAGGGAATCCATGAAAATGCAGATCTGAGGATGGATCTGCCCCAAACAGGAATTTTTCCATAATACTAGACTGCATATGTTTATTTCTATGCCAAGAGCCACATTCATGAGGATTTAAGCCCTGTCATGGCAAACACAGAAAACATCTCTCATAATCACAAGTGGTTAACACCTCCTCCTCTTATCATTCAGAAAGAAGGAAATATCATCTGATCTCTGAGGCCAGATCAGGTCTAAGGGACTATGGGAGTCCCTTCCACCACCCCAACTTCTTCCTTGAACTTTAGTGATGCATGAGAGCAACCTGCACCACCCAAATCACCACTGGGGACACACACAACTTTATGTCTGTACTATACAGACACTTGCTTCATATTACATCTCCACCCAAACACTGAGGTGCCTGACATGGTTGAAAACACACTTGTTTAAGTACAAGATTTCAACATATACTTGTTTTCCTTTATGTCTACGTGTATCAACTATTTTCACAATCTCGTACACTGTCTTTTGTGGAAGTAACCAGCAACAATAAATTATAGGAAAGAAATTATAGTGAACTTGCGGAAGTTCACTTCCACACAGCTCAACGGATAAGTGATTTTAAACCATATGTTGGAAAAAATAAGCTGCATTAGACATGTAGTCACATGCAATTAATTTTTTTTTCATTAGTGACTTTAAATGGAGAATGTTTCAAGGAACAAAGTCTTTTAATCTTGTTATGCGATTGTATATTCCCTGGCAATTACAATAGAATTAGCAATTTGAAAACTTATCAAAGATTGCATAAAATTCATTAGTGGATAAGCACATTTTGCAGTAAACATTTTTTATTCTAATAAAATTGTTATACTACATATATGTTGCTATATTGCACAGTTTATAACTGTACCAGTATTTTAAATTGCAGAATAAAAAGCTAGTGAGTCCTGACAGACTCTTTATGACTGAACTAAATCTTATCTTGCACTCAGTGTTCAGAGGTTGGTGCAGTCTGCCATTATAGTTTTGATCTGAGATAAAGAAACTGAAGAGAAGAACAAAGCACCAAG
>NW_010408415.1:2622-6495 GCF_000710305.1 Buceros rhinoceros silvestris | reverse complement strand
AAAGATCCCTTTAGGGAACATTTTCAAACTAAAGCTATACAGACCAGTGTCTTTCTAAAGAAAAGAATAAATAAAGGTTTGTTAGTTATTTATTAACCTCTATGTTTGGCTAAATTATATTGTTAACCTCTGCTTGAACTTCAGCAAAGAAGAAAATGGCACATGCTCAGAGTTTTCTGTACCAGGCCAAATATAAGAACTAACTTCGAAGTCTTCAGATGGGAAAAAAGAGTATCAAGAATTTGTAGGTGTCAGGCTTACTTCTTGTCTAATTTGGAAACCGCACGTGTAGCTAAATGTGTGTTTCTACAAAGACTAAGTTGAACAGAGGGAAAAATTGGTAAGGATTGAATTTAAAAAGTCTGGTTAGCAGCTCAGCTTAAACTGGTAAATCTGGAGGGTGCAAGAAAAGTTGCAACTTTAAAAAATTAAGAGCAAAAACCCTCTACCCAGTTGTGCTCCAGAGGCTGAAAATAGACTTGATCCTGCATTATATATAATTTTACTCTCCTTGTAAAACAAAACCTCATGGGAACACAAAATTTCAGTTGAGACAACCTCAGAAATAAGTTAGGAGCTAAAGAATAAAGAAGGATTCCTCATTTAAACACTTTTACTTAGTTTGTGCAAATTTAGTTAATTTACATTTACCTTGTTGCATCATACTATTTCATAAATTCACACATTAAAGATGCTTATCATTCTCATGAAAATATTTACACACTTTATTTCCTCTTCTAGCCTACTCTGTTAAGAAAAAGAATGTCATGTTTTATTGTAAAAATAAATAACTAGAACTACTTCTGCAGACCTAGAAAAGCATTCAACAAGTATTCTTTTTCAGAGGTCAATAGCTACAGGGAAATAAACCTGGAAATCCCAATGATTTAATTTGGTTTAGTCTACGAGAATTTTATAGGATGATAAGGAAACAAAAATCTTTTTACTTTCTGGATTTGCATATTTTTTCTGTTCTAGAAGTACAATTTATTGCATTGCCTGTTGCCTGCATTGTTGTACGTCCTAACGCATGACACCTAAAACCAGCTGCCCACATATTTGGTATTCTAGGAAATGGAACACTTACGAGGAATTAAGGAGGTCACTTCTATCTTAAGACTAAGAACAGCTGTGTTTAAGCAATTTTATTTCTCTAAAGCACTAAAACAAAGAGAAAACATGAGCCTAAGAGGCCAATCAAGGAACAACATTGCAACAAGTAAAATTTGAAGAGAACCTGACAAGGGCATTTTCTGCCCAAGGACTCTGTCAGAACGCTGTTACACTGAAGAGCTGCTATATGTGTACTTGACATGTTCTGCAAAAGAAGTGCCGGCTGTTCGTAATTCCAACAGGTGAATGTGAACACTCTTCTGAAGACAAATGCTGGAGAAATGCTACCTGCTCCAAAAACCAAGGCCCCTCACGTTTCACACTTGCACGTGTTGATAATATCGACCGGTTCATTTACAGGTGTTCTTTGTGTGTTGTATGTCTGTGTATATAACGTTATACTTCACATTCCTTGGGAAGTAAAAGCCACCAATGGTCACACAGATACAAAACTACCTCTCAAAGCCAGTGAGGTACCTAAATACCTTTATAGGTTTTGTGTTTACAAACTATGGTATGGGAAAGAAAATGAATAATCTCCTCTCTATGCCAGTGTGTAAAACATAATGTGTATGGCACTACGCAATACTGATTTCACCAAAGATGTGGCCAAACCCAAGAGAGGAAATGCCTCTGAGAAAAGATTTTGGAGCTTTTGTTACACAACCAATCCATTATCCTGTGCCAAACCCATCAAAGAAGCTGTGGAGGTGTAGGATGACCAGAGGAAAGCTTCCTATCAACACCCCTGTCTTTCCTAGATGAACTCTTAGGCACCTAATTTCCCCTCAGGCTATCTAGGATTCAGAAACTAGCAATCTATGAACCTGAGTATTTAAAAGGACTGGATGTGCCTGTTTGAAAAATCATCACAGGATGCCAGATATATAGCTTCAAACTTCTTGGGATAAAAAGGACTCAAGTCTCCCGTTTTGTAGGGACTCGGGCACTTCAGCACAGTAAGCTGTGCTGTACTGAAGGGTTTTTGAAGAAAAGCGACCAGGGTTTCAAGTTCTGACTCCCGGTTTTAATGAAGTCTTACGTAGGAAACAGGTTTTTAGCTAAACGTTTCTCTCTGTTGCCTTCTGTTAATTAATTTATCATCTCAATACTCAGAGTGCTGCTTCTTGGGATCCCTGTTCCCGGTGCCAGGCTCTCACAGACTAACCTAGTCATTCAGCTCCAGAAGTGCAATTCGTAATACTAGTTTTTAAATACTATTAAAATTATTAAATGTTTAAATATTGAGGCACTGAGCACCACAATGCATTAGTCCCTTCTTTGCTCCCAGCCCATTAATAAATTTATTTTGAGCAGGCACCATCTACCCTGCAAATGTAAGATTTAATTGAAAACCGTCGTAGGGCAAATAGACGTGGAGAAAAATGGGTCATGCATCCGCAATATTAATTTTATAAGATCTAACTGCTTAACTAAGAATAATTTTAATGTTATATGTAAAATGCAGTGACATAATTTAATGAGCAAATTCATAATTATTTACTCTCTGTGTTACATTCAACATCATTTTGGTTATCCCAAAAAATGAGAATAGATGTCAGCTAAAACTTACCCATTTTCACTTCCTTGGAATTTGCAGGTTGTAGGAGAAATGATGTTTTTAAAAATACTTCATAAAGGAAGCTATTTCTAGGCAATGCTTTAGAAGCAGAAATGAAAGGGAAACAATTCTCAGAGATTTTTTTTTCATTTTGAAGTAAAGAAAATCCTCTTTCTCACTGATGGTTAAGGTCTTAATGATGAGACTAAAGCCCTGAAATCAGTCTTTTCAGAAAAGCTTTCCAACAAAGTCTGATTTATGGGGAAAGAAGAGAAGAATGACTGATGGAGGAATGTCTTTCCTCATCTTCGATAAAACTCAGAATCTGTCTTCCCAGTTTATACTTATTCACAAATATACAAATAAGGCAAAGCATTAGGGTTGGCGGATTTGAATGAACCGGAGCTTTAGCATCAGAAGAATCATCATTGATACTAATTAACCAGTCCACACCTCCTAAAGAACCCACAACCATACAGGGTGGGAATATAATTTTTAAAATAATCCCAAATTCAGATGAAGGACTATCCTACCAGACCTCCCTGATTTGCTGAAAAATTAGGACACATTTTTGCAGTCTATAAAACACATTATTTTTGCTTTAGCAGTGTAAATACATTGCGAGGATGGAACAGTTTTTATTGTTTCCAGGTTGTGCACCACTCAGCAGCAACGAAGGCAGAAGCTGGAATTATATTAGCAAATCCCAACGGTCAGAAATATTTTTAGAATCACAGAATATCCTGAGTTGGAAGGGACCCACAAGGACGATTGAATCCAAAGCCTGACTCCACAGAGGCAACCTTAAAGTTAAACCATGTATCTAAGACCATATAACCAAAGTTAAACCATATAACCAAACATCTAACATTTTCTAATGCTATATATTTATACATCTCTAGAAGTAAGTTTAACTGAGACAGTTTCATGCAATTGTCAACATTCACTGCATGTTTCATTAATATAATCACTTACCTATAAAAAACATTTAGTAACTGTTACATACTTCCTGTTTTACAAGTTCCATTGTTTTGATCAATATTTTTCGAGACATACATTCCTCTGAAGAACTTCAGAGATATGATTTAGAAGAACATGCACATGATTTCTCCTAAACAGCCTAATGAACTTAAGGGCTGATATATATATATATATTTTTTTTGTCACTGAAACATTGTTCTTTCTTTGTTTGTTACAAG
>NW_010408415.1:0-2509 GCF_000710305.1 Buceros rhinoceros silvestris | reverse complement strand
CTCGCTGCTTATTCCTGTCCTCTGAATCCGGGGTGTTTGGATTCATGCTTTATTTCCCAGTTGGTGAGCCATACTGCTTTATGGAGATATGCCAGTATTGGGCATAAACTGCAAAGCAAAGCTCATGCTACTAAATACCACAGAAGTGCAGCTGTGGGTTTATAATAATTAGTATTAAAGCCAAAAATAATTGAAATAATTGATTAGGTTTCTGTGTACTGAGGCCATCATGAGCCTCCCAGGACAGAAGCAGAATACTACAAGACAAAAGTAGTTAAATTCTGTTTTGCTTTCCACTTCACAAGAGGTTTATCTCTTCAAAAAAGCCCAAAGCACAGCTCTGCCATCTTCAAAGGGGTAGAATTACTCTGGACAGTGATACTTTAATCTCGATGAGAAAGCAATAGATTTCCCAACATCCCCTTGAGACATTAGTATATACTATCTCTGATAATACCAAGTTATCGTAATGCAATATAGCGTTCTGGCAGACCAGTATGCACAAAGTTTTTTATCTCCTGCTCCCTTCCTGCAAGTAAACATTTTGTTATCATAACTGCAATAAACTGAAGATCAGATACTGCTATTTTTTCCTCTATTCCTCTCCTTTATCTAAATTTATGAATATTTTACTCTGTTGCAGTAAAACAAACCTCTTAAAAAATAGCTATGAAGTATGGTAGAAATAATTTACTGCATAGCTATGTATAAATATTTCCTAGATACATATATATATGGATGTGACTATGAAACCAAAAATGGACTCATGCTAATACATATGGCAACTCTTATGAAAAAAGTAGATGCTTGTAAAGGAGGAGCAGCTATATAATAGACAAGAGTTCTCAATATTTCCCTGTTTCTCTTGTTTGTGAGCTGTGTGTAACAATCCTAACTTACTCACCAGCAAAGTCTTATTCATTTGATACCCTACCTGTGAAACAAACTCTTCTGAGCTGAAAATGCTGTTTCAGTTCCAATCCTACATCATCACCTGTTCAAACAGGGCTTTGAATTGAGGCAAGACACCAAACATCCAGATTGTCAGATATGAAGATTGAAATGTCATTTTATACAGCATAGGCTTGGAATAAAACACTGTTTTACATAAAAAAAACCCCAAACAAACCCATCCTACTCTTGAGGAATAAACAATCAAAACAAGTTTGAATATGTGGGTAAAATAATTTAATCTGGAGAGAGGTTTCAATTTACTTTCATAGCAAATGTGCAGTTTGGCTTACTGAAACAACATGGAAGATAGTGGCATGTTGCAATATTGCTCGAAAGCCAGTGAAAACTGAACTCCTCTGATCTTGCCAAAAGGAAAATAAGAAGGGACATCCCTTGAGTTTATCATGTGATTTAAGTGATCAACATTAAATACGCTAACATTCAGTTATAAGTAAAAAATGGCCAACGGTTCTAGATTTAACCATAGAAACTTGTTTCAAGTCTTTCAATGTTCTCTTCAAAATCAAGTCTGACTTCAGTTCCAGTGACATTTTATCCTAACTCTCCCCTCAAGAGTCTGTTTTCCCACTAACTAGCCCGGAGCATTCTACGAGTTCTCGACACTTGGGAGAGACTCTGTACGCGGGCACTCCCTTTTTCCATGCTGGTCTTGTCTAGGCCTCTGAGGAGTTAGACTGATAGAACACACCTTGCAGAAGGAACCCTTGTTAAACTCATTCCAGTCATACTGCAAATGCACTTCAAAATGAATTCAGGTTTTCCATCAGTTACCTGAAACATCTCAGTTTCAGAACACAGTCCAACCTCAAAAGCATAGTCACCAAAGAGCTAACAGTCATACAGGTCAACTCACTCAAGGACATCACCTTACTTCAATGGCTGCACATTATGCTTAGAAAAAAACAGGAGCGACAAGGTAAGATTACTGCTCCAAATCAGTCAGAAAGAGATTTACATTTGGGTTTCTCTTGAATAACCTAATTGGTCATATAAGAGAGGGAGAACAGAACAGTCTCCATGTTGTGATCTATACCTATGTTGTCTGTGAATTAGCTCGATCTTCTGAGTATTTTGTTAAAGAAAGGAAACAACAGAGGTAAAATGTTATGTCAATCAAACAGTTTAATTCAAGCATAATGTATTTTTTCTTGAAGAGCATAAAAATATTGTACTGACCAAAATAATTTTGTATGGCCACCAAATTAAAGAGGTGATGACAAGAAAAAGTCAAAAGTTAGCTGAATAATACTATTCCTTGTCACAGTCGAGTCATTTTGATGGAAATTTTCTAATTTATTCCATTCAAGCCAGATGCCAGAAATGGAAACTTTCAACACAAACAGTTAACATTTGAAAAAATTCTAAGCACTAGGGAATAACGTCTTTTGGTGCAGCTTTAACTAAAGAATGGGCTACCAACTCCACCTTAAAGATGTTATTTACTGCCTGCGACAAAACCAGCAAAGAACTGTGCAGCAAAACCATTCATTTCATTGCGAATGAATTTAACAGTATTGATTTCTTCAAAACATAC
>NW_010408414.1:0-291 GCF_000710305.1 Buceros rhinoceros silvestris | reverse complement strand
ACGTTTTTCAGATAGCTGCTGCTGTCTGTTTCCTCTGCGACACATTTGCACATCGGCGCTTTAAGACAAAATCCAACAAGTGGCAGCTGACGCAGGGCCGTAAGCTGACAGTTCAGAAACTAATGACAAAACGGCCCAGAAGCACGTGTGTGATCCAAATTCTGCTGTTTATATACATCTCCATGTCTAGAGACATCACAGGAGGAGAGCGGCGGAAACGCCACCACGAGACTTCCTCGCCTCCGTCGCCGCTTGTGCACGAAGCGGGAGGGACTGGCTCCCGACCTGCCT
>NW_010408413.1:0-5141 GCF_000710305.1 Buceros rhinoceros silvestris | reverse complement strand
AATTTATATATATCAGAGCTGTCAAATCAGGATCCCACTGAACCAAAGCCATGTTTGGCTGGACCACACCTGAGACGTTACAGAGATGGGGATAAAGTCTAGGAAGAATAGGTACCTGAAAGCAAGAATCTAAACCTAAAACTCCTTCATCACCTGCCTGGGCTTAACTTTGAAACTCTGTTGGGTTTCCAAGTTTTATTGTTCCTGTTTGTTATTTTTCCCTGCCCTTAATATTTATGGCTTTTTCCGCTTCATACCTCCTCTTCTGGGAGTTAAATTTAAATGTAATCTTTGTTTTGGGCCATCCAGAGGTGAGCTGAAATGTTGCCTGTCCAGGAAGATCTTAATGAGTTTAATACAAAATGGGCAAACTTTCCAATTAGTTGGCAAAGAGTCTTTGACTGGGAGGTGTGGAAGGCTGCAGAGTGAGCTGCGGCATAAAAATTAGAAGTGTTCATCTACGGTCTGTGAGGCTTTTAGTAGTTTTTGCTGTTGTTGTTCTTAAAGCTTTCTTGTTGCCTCGTCTGTTCTAGGTTCCTTTCTGTTTCTCAATGCGTCAGAGAGACCAAACCCCATCATCCTGAGTCCTTGGCTGAGAAGCAGCAGTGACCAGTGCGTGGTTCAAGTGGCTGTTTATAAGTTTTACCAGCAGAGCGGAGAATATATTGCTCGTGTCCTTCCCATTGATGAAAGCAGCAGTGAAATCTTATCCGTGGAGAGTCCGGAGAAACATGGGTAAGACTCGTCCTCTCGTTTGAATTGAGAAAGGTCACGTGATTGTGTAGCCGTAGAGCAACAGAGTGCATGCTGCACGTGTTCTAAAGGGAGCAGGGTGCTACCCTGAGTAAGTGTTTGTCTTGCATGGGTCTACGTTATTGTAGAAGCTGGAGATTGGTGCATATTTCATGATACAAAGCATTAGCAAATACTGGATCCATGTAACAGTGAGTCTCTAAGTTGACATCATCTTAATTCTCAGTGCTTGGAAGTGCAGACGTAGTGAGGATACACTTCACGCAAGTATGCTATTTACCTTAGAATATTACTGGCTCTTTGCAGTTTCATATGTCTGCATACATTTTGAGTTTTGTCTTGCATTTGTGGTTTTTTTTAAATGCCATCTCTTGTCAATAAAGCAGTTTGGAGCTACTCCCAGAGAAAGAAAGCTTTTGATCTTTCAAGGGTACAAGTTTCTGAAATGTTTTATCTTCTTTGTGCAATTAAATTTCATTGTTGATGGTGTCTTAATTTGTCAGACTTCCTGTGCATTCTTTTAAATTTTGATTTGCAGCAAAACAGCAGGAGCTGAACACAGTCAATACTTCAAAATACTGTAGTAGTGGAGTAAGTTAGATTTGAATTTTAATATATGAGGCTAACGGTCTACCTGTTCTATGGTCTGATTTATTGATTGATTCTGCTGTGAAGTGTATTTTACAAAGTGTGATTTTTACTAAGTATCTCAAATATCCTTTGTTTTCCTGTGATAGATTAGGGAGTTTGTAGTAGCAAGTCCTGCTGGCTTGTGCCTCTATCAAGATGTGATTACCTGATTACTGTCTACAGCAAATTCTGTATTTTCCAGGAGCAAAAGGAGAATGTGCAATGAAAAACCATACAGGAGCTAACCTAACTCATTGAAGCAGTTTGAATAGTTGTAATTCTTGTATAACACATGGCCTATGAAAGTGAGGAGGAGAGCTTGCGTGTGGATCTAGATCATACTTAGTTCCAGCAACATCATCCAAATTGTAAATTACTGTTGATGTCTGGGGAAAGGTAATTAGAGGAGCTGCAGCAGCTGTCTTCTTGCTTAGCTCTTTGTAAATGCTGTGCTCTATGTCACAGCTAATAAACGCGCTTTGTGCAAAGTGCCTCCTGCGTTGGCAATGCCACCGTTCCTTGGCACTTGCAGGGAATACTGCTGTCTGTAAAACGTTTTGCTGTGCAGCATGGCAGAGCTCTAGCTTGGATCTGTGGGCAGGCAGAACCCACCAGGAGCACACACAAGTGCCAGATGTATGGGCCTTGAAGGGAAGGGAAAGATCACTTTACGATAACAAATGTCTACCTTTGCCATCTGCTGGAGACAATATGGACTCCTCAGCTGTGTGTTGCAGATGGCAGATGGAGGTTGTCATCACAGCCAAGAGGGTCTTTGCTTTTAAAGAAGATAGTTTTAGTTGTAGCTTGGCTATCCCATACGCTTGAAAGAAGCGGGGTTTGCTCTCTGGCAGCATTTCTGTGGCACAGACTAGTAAGATGTACCTGTGGCTCTCACAGTTTTGTATGACTCCTCAGTACTGTGTGTGCTGTAGAACTTTGCAGTTGAAGCAACTGGCTGGTTCATTTTTCCCTCTCTGGCCTTGTCTCTTTGTTGTGAGAGGTAGTAGCTCTTCCTCCAGCTCAGTGGTGCAGAAGGGCTCTGATATTGTGCCCACGTAAATGTCACGTAGACATGGTTAAGTATCTACCCAGCAGACTGCAGCCACAGGTCAGAGGGCAGCAGTCTGTTGTCATTTGCCCCGACTCTTCATTCCAGGATTTAAGAGGGCTCCTCTGCCCTTTGTTCTGAGCAGTAATTTATTATCCCAGCTCTGATAACAAAACATGTGAATCTCACTTTTATAAAAATCTTCTTTTCCTTAAATCACAGAATTATTTGTGTGGAAGAGACCTTTAAGGTCATCAAGTCCAACCATTCACCCTGCACTGCCAGGGTCCCTACACCATGTCCCTCAGCACCACACCCACCCATCTCTTGAACACTTCCAGGGATGGGGACTACACCACCTCCCCGGGCAGCCTGTTCCAATGCTTCAAAACCCTCTCTGGAAAGAAAATTTTCCTGCTATCTAACCCAGATCTCCCCTGGCGTTTCCTCTTGTACTGTCACTTGTTATATGGGAGAATTGACCAACCCCCCACCTCACTACAGCCTCCTTTCAGGTAGTTGTAGAGGGTGATAAGGTCTCCCCTCAGCCTCCTTTTCCCCAGGCTCACGCCCAGTTCCCTCAGCCTCGTGATGGGAATCAAGAATAGCTGATCAGAAATCAAGAATAATTCAATAATGTTCTTAAATGAACTAGCAATCCTAGAGCGGAAATCTGTTCCGTTTAATATTTTATTTTGTCTTGGAAATTGCGTAGAATTGTATTGTTTTGTAATGAATTCTTTGACCGTGCTATAACCAAATGATTTCTAAAATCTTATAAGGATTTTAGCTCTGGGCGCCAGGTAATTGAATTCCTCGGTGACGCGCCTGTGCTAGAAATAAAAACACTTTAATGTTTCACAGGTGACACTGTTTTGATTCCATGTGCTTTATATATTGTTTTGCAAACAAGAGGTGTAAAGTGTGTGTAGTTCCTGGTGAATTATACGTGCATTAGCAAGTCTATGCCATTGCTTAAAATGAAACTCATAGCAGAAGAGAATGTTTTATTGAAACAAATGCACATGAAGGATGGTAAAGCAATAAATTAATTCCAGGGTACATTTTCTCCTGTATTGAACTATGCACAGTGTCAGTATCTCTTTACCCTTCTTTCTTTTTTCTTTTTTAAACCGCATAACCTGAACTACATATATTAATATCTTACAAGGTCTTCTCAATTCACTTACAAGAGAGAAAAAAAGTAGATGCTGTTAGGTATTACTATTTCATTCAGGGTGAAACCAGGCAAGCAAAGGTTTCAGTTGACAGCCCTTGGACCTGATTTCAAGAAGAATATATGTAAAGCTATGAGGTTTTATTAGTCAAGTAGAGGCAGCAGAGCACCCAATATTTATTTGTTACCAGGGTTCAGCTGTGGTGTCTTTCTGTGCAAAAGGCCAGGTGTGATTTCGATGAATACGCAACACACATAAAGCCTCAAAGGCAGAACTAGAGATGTTCTGTTTGCTTCTCTGGTCCCAATCTCTCTCGAAAAAAAAAAAAAATCGCCCAAGCCTGTGGACTTGAGTTATACCAACTCCAGAATGAGGCATAGTTACTACAGAAATTCTCGCATGGAAGATGTTTGTTTTATTTTCTTACTTGCTGTTTTTCACTGCGGCCGATCTATTGCATGTAGGAAGATGCATTAGACAGCAGTAGGATAGGGCAGGTGGAACAGACTCCAGGAAGAACATGCCAGAAGGGATAGTCGTGAATGTTTCCTGACTGATGAAACACCAGAAGGCGGCAAAGAGATGCTTGGTTTGTATTATACAGAAACTGCCAAACACAATAATAATAACTTTTGTGCATCATATTTGCAATAATGCTTACTACTCAGAAGATAACTGTCCTTTTTTTTATTAGTTCAGCAGAATTGTATAAGTTTGGGTTTTTTTAAAGAGCAGAAGGATCTTACTCTGTATTTAATCTATGGGTCTTTTAACACCTTTGGTTAGACCTTCTCTAATTTGGTTGCTGAGCAATCAGTAGGACTCCTCTGTGAGGAGCAAACGCCACATTGCTTTATTCTGTTAGAATTAGATTTTTTGTGCGATGGAGTTTCTAGATCATCCGACTTTGTGGATGTGGTTTTGATATGGTTAGTCTTTTCTGGCATCTCTTGCAGTTCTGTTGGGTTTTAGAAGCACCTGCAGATGATACAGGGAGTGAATCAATGCAGTTGATCCTTTGTAATGGAAGAAGAATTGTTACAGTTCCTGCCGTGGAATGCAGCACTTTCTAAGTTTGCACAAATGCCACTGGATATGGGTCTTTTGCTGTTTTTCTGCTCCCATGGTGCTCTATACAATCCTTTCTTGTTACTATTTAACAGAATTTCCTTTTTTTTTGTGTGTGTGTTTGTGTTACTGGAGGTGAGCAGGCAGCAAGTATGTTTACATAGCATATTGGTTTAGCAAAGCAGAATTACTTCCAGAATTTGAATGTTGACTTCTGGGTGCTTGTCAGACTGCCGCTGTGGCCACTGATTTCATTTCACCTCATATTTGTTTTCTGATCTGTTAAATTTCTAATTATAAAGCTAGTAAGGTTGTAAATGTGCTTAGTAGCAGGGAGAAAGCACAGAGGAACTTGTCAACAAGGTCAGAGTTTGTAATACAGGATTGATTTTTGTTTCTTTTGATCTGTGTATGTCAGAGAATTTAGAGTTGGGCAAAGACAAAAATATTGTTCATTTTAA
>NW_010408412.1:0-4537 GCF_000710305.1 Buceros rhinoceros silvestris | reverse complement strand
CCTTCCCTTTCCCTTCCCTTTCCCTTCCCTCCTTCCTTCCAGCCATCCGCACGGGAACCGCTCACCGCTGTAATTCCGGCACCGTCTCCACGTTGTGGGCGTAGACGTCCAGTCCCGACAACGCCACCTTCTCCACCGCCTTAAGGTCCCCTCGAAAATCGGGAGTCAGGCATTCCACCAGGATTTCTGAATTCCTGGAACAGAGAGCCAGAATGAACGCACCCAAGGGACTCGTGTCACTCTGGATTAAAAAATCAGTGCAGCAAACCCCCAAACATAACTAATAAATGGTGCTCCGATAAGCAAAGCAAGGTCAGCTCAGGATCCAACCAACTTCTGCAAACTCCCGCACTGCAATTCAAACAAAACATCCTGCGTTTAACTCCTCATTTTCCTTAGGCAAGCTGAAATAGAACGAAAGCCAGATAATAAATACAAAAGCGATTCCAACAGTCCCTCAAACAGTCACATTCACTGTTTGTACATGATTCTCCATGTGTCTTTGACGCAGGTTACCTCAACACGAGTTTAACAGTGCAGCGCCGAAACACAGAGGAGCAACAACCCTGCCTGCTGGGGAAAGAAGACGCTGCACTGTTGCCCTGGTGTCTGATCTTGGTGTCCAGGAGCCAGGTTTCAGCTCAGAAAGGCAGCTGGAAAAAACTTTTGAGTCCCAAGACACACTGGACAAAAGCTGGGAGTAGGTTTTGTGAACCACATCTGCAGGCAGACGAGCAGGCTGTCCAACAGCGCACGGGGCGCTGATGCAGAGTGAGGGCAGCACAGCTAGAGACAGCAGCCAGGTACAACCGCAGACCTAGAAACAGCCACCGTGGGAAATTCAAAGCCATCTGTTGACAGCTGAAAGAGAAACCAACTTCTTCCATGTGTGGTGATGACACTTATCTAAACCGTCTGTGTCTGAGCCCCAAGCTTCAGGAATGAACATACCCCAAAAGCGTGTCCTCATTTCCTGGCAAAGCAGCTGCCCGATCAAAGGAACACTCCAGCACTTAGCTTTAAATGAGCCCAGACTAAACTGGAAACACTTCCAAATTCGAAATACTTTGGGCCCATTAAATGACAAAGGTGAAGAACAGGGGAAAAATAAGGACACGGACAGGCTAAAGGCAGACTTTTGTATTTGCATGGCCCCTGGAATGACCCACCTAAAGGCAGTTTTGACCTATATGCAGCACCACATTCTAAAATGTTAATAATAATCGTAACACAGTAATGACCTACCTTTCTTTCAGATGAGAGACTGTCTTTGCAAAGTGTTCTGCTCCACCGTCAGGCATATCTAGAAGCATTTCAAATATTAAGTTAACCTTTGTGTTCAAGAAATGTTTTTACTTATTAGCAAAGTCACAGATTCAAATTTAAATGCAAAATAATAAAGCAGTCAAACCCCGGTCTGGTCTTATCGCTGATGCCAAAGGTTTACTACAGGTCCTCTACCAAGCCTTGCTCTGCACGAAGTCTAACGGTGATCGCCCAGGGCAGACTTCAGGTGTTTGCTCTGAATTTACCTGTCTCTAGCTTCACTGCCAGCCTGAGCACAGCCTGGCTTTACCTGTTGATGGTTTTGGTCTGAGAAACAGTTCCACAGAACCCGAAATGTCTATATTACTGCTCCTTTATCGTAAGCCACTTCAAAGAGACGGGACTTTCCGCTGTACCGAACAGTCTTTACAATGGTTCTCCCCACCCCTGTGGTGTCACCACAAAGGTGCTGCTACAGCCTTAGAAAAAGGCAACTCTCAGTCTTGTCCTGTCTAATACATTCCAGGTTTAGTTTTTGGAAGCTCTGTCATGGTACTGCATGTGGATGTTTGTGGGCACATGTTTTTAATAATCCAGTAATAGAAGATGGCATGTATGTATGTATTTTGCAAAAAATGAGTTTTAAAATATCTAGTATTGTGATATTCTTGATGTTTAACAACAGTGTAACTTCTGTTATATTTTACCAGACATAGGAAAATGTTAAGAATATGTAGCAGCTTCCTGAAGACTCAGCACTGTCAACTCCTTTTAAATGGTAATCCTCAGCAGTTGTGCTGAGTGACAGAAGGCTGTCGACTCCCCGTAACTCCCCGAGAGCTTCCCCTGGAAGAGATGAGAGCCAGCACACTGACCGTCTCTGTCCACAGACGTCAGCACCACGTAGTCCAAGCCCCACTCAGCTATAGCTTTCGCGGTGTTGTAGGGCTCCTCGGGGTCCAGCGCAGGCGGATTTCTTGCTGTCTTTACTGAACAAAATCTGCAGCCTCTCGTGCACGTGTCACCCATCAGCTGGAATCAGAAAGACAGGCCTGCCTTTACACTGTACGCACCACTGCTGCTCGGCTGAGAAAGAGCCGCACCAGCTAGATGAGATAAACCCCAATACTAGGCCAAAGAACCAAGAGCAGTGCTTTTCTCCAAATTTCTCCTCACGCACCCGCCGTACAGATCCAGCATTGACAGAACTCTTAAGAAACGGCCACTGCTTACCATAATAGTAGCCGTGGCTGTAGCATATTCACCACCTCCCCAGCACTCGCCGATGTTGGGACAACGTGCTTCTTCACACACCTGAAGGTAAGGGACTGTCATGTACCTGTCCTTTTTCCACGTTACTACTGAAAATTATTGTAATTATCAACCCATTTCAATAGTAGCCTACAAACAAACCACAGTTCCCTCTGCCATAAACGAGGAGATTAACAGTTCTACAAGAAGCCAGTAGACCAGATAGGAAGAGAACTTCCCGACATCCATTACCATTCTTTTCCTTTACCTCACGATGCCAAAACCTCCTCAACCGCATAACTGCTTTATTAATTAGCACAGATCATCATTAACATTTTAAACTGTAAAACTGATAAAGTGTTCACAAAGTCTGTCATACATCAGAGCATGACCTTACGCTGAACACAAAGAAAGAAAAAGCTCTTCATGCATACCCACCACTTTTTACCATCTGGAAGGTACATTTAATGAAAAACATCTAGTATTTACATCGCAGCACGAAAAACGTGAAATACTCTATTGGATTTTTTACGGGTAAAATTAATTTTTTATGGGTAAAATTCACTGGCAAAAAACATCAGCACTGTGCTTGGTTTCAGCGTTGACTATGATGCAAGACATGATTTCTACCTGTGCCCCGCAGAGAAATCATTTTGTATCTGTAAAAAATGCCTTATTTCTACGGGAACACTTAGTTGGTACTAGATTTACCGTATGAAGGTTTAAACTCCTCAAGGTATTCTTTAATTTATTGTAGTTCTTTCCCATGGGAATGTTTGTTTTCAGCCATGGAGGGAGTCGCAACCTGAGTAACATCACGCAGACATAAAGATCAATAAATTATTTCCATGGTAAGGTCCCATTAATTTCATAGATCCACTTTAATTTGTGACAGATCCCAACTTAGGAAAGGTTCCCTGAACACTGACCCAACTCAGCAACCAATATTAACACAATTCATGGTCATAAAGGACTTCTCTCCTCCATGTTCATCACCGTCCCAACATTCCAGACTAGGAGTTTGTTGTTACTGGAAGGTTTAACACTGTTAACTGTTCCGGGGGTGTTTAATAGTGCCCCGCTGGGGAATGCAACAGTGAATGGCAGCCTATGTCACCCAGCTATCACAAAGGCTGATCAAATTTAGAAAAGACAGCATGGGGGGGTTCAGCATTTTTTAATTTAGTCTTCATTTTTTTGTTTTACTCTGTCAGTAATATATTTTCAACACCAGAGTAGGGTACGCTCACCTCCTGTTGTGTATTTGTCATTTAATACAGGCCATGGCAGAGGCACTCGGGTGAGAAAATACCACCAGCTCTGCACGATTAGTTACGCACTTGAACTTAATAACGTGTTTGCTCTTTCTTGAAAAATTATGAAATTTGCAAGCCAGTAAGCCAGAATTTAATAAAAAACACATTGTATGCATTTTGTAGTTAATACTAAGTATGCAAGATACTGCATGGAGGCAACCACAACTGTTTAAGACCACAATTACCTTTCTCCTTTCTGACGCTTTAAGCTGCCCCTGTACTCAGCCCACGCGCTCCGGTCTGACAAATCTCCGGACACAAAGTCTCGCAAATCCGGCCCGTTTTGCAGCAGTTCCTTTTTTCCCTCTGGCAAAGAGCCCGATGTTCTGTACTGGTCACAGACCTGGCTCACAGACACCTGGAAGAAACAACACTGCCCTTTATTGAATTGCGGATGAACAAGCATCACACAGCAAATAACCAGCTGTCCTTTTGATGGTTACGGTGCACTTCGTGAAAGCATCTTCCCAACTGCCTGTAAGTTAAACACGTAATTCGCTTTTTCATTCTAGTCACGTTAAAGAGACAAGAAGCCTGATCTCTGGTTCCCAAGTATCTTCCTGTTAAACTCAGTTACACCGGTTTTGGCCATAAATAACAGGCAGGGGTTAACCGGGGCTTTCGGGGATGAAATCCAAGACGCTGCCAGGTCCGCAGCTGACAGACGCTGCTTCGGAGGAAGGGGAACACAAGCCGGGTTCTCG
>NW_010408411.1:1530-2171 GCF_000710305.1 Buceros rhinoceros silvestris | reverse complement strand
CGCAGGGCAGGGCAGGGCAGCGCAGGGCAGCGCAGGGCAGGGCGCCACACGGAGCCACGGGGGGTCTGTGTGCATTTGTGCTTTGGTTTCCGTTGTATTTCTAGCCCCGAGTTCCCGAGTGTTCATAAAGGTGCACACACACACAGACACACACCATCACACAGTGACATACAGTGTCTCAGTGTCACACACACAGTGTCTCACAGTGTCACACACAGACACACAGTGTCACAGCATCTCACGCAGTGTCACACATGCAGTGTCAGTGTCACAGTGTCACAGTGTCTTTCCGTTGTATTTCTAGCCCCGAGTTCCCGAGTGTTCATAAAGGTGCACACACACACAGACACACACCATCACACAGTGACATACAGTGTCTCAGTGTCACACACACAGTGTCTCACAGTGTCACACACAGACACACAGTGTCACAGCATCTCACGCAGTGTCACACATGCAGTGTCAGTGTCACAGTGTCACAGTGTCGCACACTCACGGTCACACACAGTGTCACCCCCCCCGCGGTGCTGGCTGGGCTCGGGGCCTGGAGAGGAGTTTCACATGACCAGAGACTTTGTTTCATATTTTATTGAATTTCCTTTATATTAAATTAAAAATATATTTCTGACAGATTCATGTAA
>NW_010408411.1:938-1450 GCF_000710305.1 Buceros rhinoceros silvestris | reverse complement strand
AGTGACACACACAGTGTCTTGCGGTGTCACACAGTGTCTCTCACACACACAGAGTGTTTCAGGCACAGTGTCACACACAGTGTCACACAGACACAGTGTCGCACACTCACGGTCACACACAGTGTCACCCCCCCCGCGGTGCTGGCTGGGCTCGGGGCCTGGAGAGGAGTTTCACATGACCAGAGACTTTGTTTCATATTTTATTGAATTTCCTTTATATTAAATTAAAAATATATTTCTGACAGATTCATGTAACAAAAAGGCAGAACAGTTCCCAAAGTGTTCAGCGGGGGAGCGGGGGCTGGGGCGCGGCTACATTGGGCTAAACAAACAGATCAAGCTCTACCCCGAGGGAGGGCCGTGAGGAGCAGCGCGGGCGGGGGTAACCACATGGAGAGAGGGGTCACAGGGCTCTCCCCAGCCTCCCGACTGGAGAGGGGGAGGGAAGGGGAAAAGAAAACAACCGAGGAGCCATGGAGCGGAGGGACGTGATGCTAAACCATGTTCTCATC
>NW_010408411.1:526-837 GCF_000710305.1 Buceros rhinoceros silvestris | reverse complement strand
AACAACGGAGGAGCCATGGAGCGGAGGGACGTGATGCTAAACCATGTTCTAATCGTAACCCAGGTCAGCAAGGAGCGCCGCCGCGCCTCATCCTCACTCGCTAACGTGGGAGAAACGGAAGGTTAAAGGAACGTTACGCCACACACAACGGGCATCTCCTATGGTGTAAGCAAGTGCAGAAGGTCTGACCACGCCACGATAGTGCTAGAACACAGAATCACACAGAATGCCAAAGATGGAACCGCTAACCAAACCCCGCAGGTGGGGAGGGTGAGGCGGAGGCGGGGAGGAGCGGCTGAAATCACGGGCAC
>NW_010408411.1:0-434 GCF_000710305.1 Buceros rhinoceros silvestris | reverse complement strand
CCAACCCCCGCAGGTGGGGAGGGTGAGGAGGAGGCGGGGAGGAGCGGCTGAAATCACGAGCAAATTACCTATATACAAATCAACCCTAAGGACCAGTATGTTCCAAATCATGGTGTCCATGAGGAAAATAAAAGCGACGTTATCCCTATTTACAAACACACCGAGCTGTGTCTTTACTGAGCTATAAAAATACTATTCACATTTTCAAAGTAACGTACAGTAGGGTTTGTGGGTTTAGGTTGATTCAGAAAGGCAGCTAACTCTGAATGCATCGCTCGGCCAGAAAGGAGCGGCTTCCCCACCACGCTGACCTCCTTCCTCTGAAGGTGCTTTGTAAGGCAGAAGAATCGGTGTTCTGTCTCTCTGCGCGTGGAGAACATGGACACTTGGCTAAACCCCAGCCCGTCCCTCCCCATCGCTGCCCCGCTGGTTCC
>NW_010408410.1:2396-2697 GCF_000710305.1 Buceros rhinoceros silvestris | reverse complement strand
GCCCCCCCTCCTGACCCCCCTTTAGCCACTGGTCACGGCCCCCCCTCCTGACCCCCCTTTAGCCACTGGTCACGTGGAGGAGGTCCCCTCTCAGGCTGCTCTTCCCCAGCTGAACAGCCCCGGGGCTCGCAGCCTTTCCTCGGCACAGGGATGCTCCAGCCCCTCCTCATCCTCGCAGCCTCCCCTGGGCTCTGCAGTAGCTCCTTGTCTCCCCTGAGCTGGGAGCCCGGCACGGGGCTCAGCAGCCCAGATGTGGCCTCACTGGGGCAGAGCAGACGGGGGCAGACACCCCCCGCCCGCG
>NW_010408410.1:1812-2220 GCF_000710305.1 Buceros rhinoceros silvestris | reverse complement strand
AGGGCCCCTCTGGCTGCCTTGGCCATGGGGGCAGGGGCTTGTGCCTCCAGGGATGCAGGACCTGCCCCTGCTGACCCTCACTGGGTTCCCCTCGCCCCGCTCTCCAGCCCATTGGGGTCCCGCTGAGCTGCAGCACAGCCTGGCACTGTGTCACCACTGCTCCCAGCCCGGTGTCCTCAGCAAACCGGCTGAGGGGACACTGTCCCTTCACTGGGGCCTCCACCCAGGGTGGAACAGGTGACACTTGCAGGCCCCAGGGTGTGAATTCTCCTCTTTCCCCAGGACCAGGCAGTTATTTTAACTCTTTCCTGCTCGCAGCTCGGCCAACAAGTGTCTGCTGAAGGTGGCTGCCTACGCCGCCCAGCTGGAGCAGTACCAGAAGGCCATCGAGATCTACGAGCAGGTGAG
>NW_010408410.1:602-1697 GCF_000710305.1 Buceros rhinoceros silvestris | reverse complement strand
GATGATGGGAGGCCGCAGGCGCCATCCGATGGGCCCGCGCTGCCGGCAGCGGGTTGGCGCGTACGTGGCGCTGTCCAGCCCCCTTCCATCAGTTCCCGGTGACGCGGTCCCTGCCCCCGCTCCAGTCCCCTCTCGTTACTCCCAGGTCGGAACGAACACGATGGACAACCCTCTGCTCAAGTACAGCGCCAAGGAGTATTTCTTCAAAGCCGCCCTGTGCCACTTCATCGTGGACGAGCTGAACGCAAAGGTCGGTGGCCTCCGGGTCATGAACATCCCCCTGCTCCGCCCTGCGCCGGCCGAGCCGTGTTCTGGCACACGCGGGGCTGCACCACGGGCTGAAATCACAGGGGAGGCAGCGGGAATCCTTCCTCTTGGATGCGCTGGGAATCCTTTCCCGAGCTGTGCTCTGCGGTTCTGGAAGGCAGAATCCAGACTAAGACCCAGGTGGTTTTGTGTGAAAGGCGCGTTCAGGATCTCTCTCTCTTTCAGCTGGCACTTGAGAAGTACGAGGAGATGTTCCCGGCGTTCACAGACTCGCGGGAGTGCAAGCTATTGAAAGTGAGTGAAGCCGGGAGAAAGTGTCCCCACCGCCCTGCCCCGGGGGCTCTTCCGCCCTCCCGGGGACGGCATCGGTCTCTGACCATCTCAGAGGCGCCACAGCTGCACGGGAACGACGATTCTTCCGGCTGAATTCCAAACACCCCAAACTCTTCCTGTGTCCGTGGCGGGTGGTTTGACTGGGGTGCCCGTGGGGTGGGCGCGGGTCCCCTCCCTGCGGGGATGCGGAATGGGCAGTGACGGAGCATCTCCTCCTTTGTCACGGTGTTGTAGAAGCTGCTGGAAGCCCACGAGGAGCAGAACAGCGAGGCGTACACCGAGGCGGTAAGCGCTGGCGGGGCGGCTGGGGCCGGGCGGGCTGGTCCTTTTCTGTGCTGTGAAGTGTTGGGTGGGAGCAGCAGAGTGGCTCCTGCCGGGGCTCTGCCCGCCCTGGACCTCATCCTGCTCTTCTCGCACTGCAGAACGAGTTTATCACCAGTGGGAGCGCAGTGACGGTCCTGCCCGTTCTGCTCTGGCTCCTTCCTCTGTTGGACA
>NW_010408410.1:0-358 GCF_000710305.1 Buceros rhinoceros silvestris | reverse complement strand
GGACAGTTTCCAGAGCCCCCCCAGCGCTGCTGCTGCTGCTGTCGCCCACTCCCCGTCGCTTTCGCACCACTTTAACTTCAACCCTTTTTTCCTTTCCCATAGGTTAAAGAATTCGACTCCATCTCGCGGTTGGACCAGTGGCTCACGACCATGTTGCTGCGCATCAAAAAGTCCATCCAAGGCGAAGGGGACGGGGACCTGAAGTGAACCTGAGTCCGGGGTGGTGGCTGTGGCGCGGCCCCTGTTAACCCCTTCCTGCGTTCCAGCCCGGGACCACTACGGGACACGTCACCAAACCCCTCGCTGTATTTCGTTGCTTACGACCCCGACGACGTGTGTGTTTCGTTAGTCCCCGCTC
>NW_010408409.1:0-512 GCF_000710305.1 Buceros rhinoceros silvestris | reverse complement strand
AAGGGACCTTCAGAGCTCACCCAGTCCAACCTCCTGCAGGGATCAGAGACTTCTGCACCCAGAGCAGGGTGCTCAGAGCCCCATGGTCCAACCTGACCTGGGATGGTGCCAGGAATGGGGCTGCTCCCACCTCCCTGGGCATCCTGGGCCAGGGTCTCACCACCCGCAGGGTAAAACATTTCTCCCTTCTCTCTGGTCTGAATCTCCCTCTTTCAGTGGAACCCACCAGCCCTTGTCCTGTCCCCGCAGCCCCTCCTGAAAAGTCTGTCCCCCTCTTTCTCATCGGCCCCTCTCAGCCCTGGAAGGCTGCAATACGGGCTCCCCGGAGCCTTCTCTGCTCCCGGCTGAAGGGGTTAATGCTGGGAGAGCAACAGGCTGGAGTTGACACTTGGAGGCAGGCGGGGCTCCCGGCGCCTGATTGGCCTCAAATCGCATCCAAAAGTGGGTTGGTTTTTTTTTTCTAGTGGGTTTTTTTTTCGCTGCTGCTGCTGCTTCTTTTTTTCTTTTTTTTT
>NW_010408408.1:524-815 GCF_000710305.1 Buceros rhinoceros silvestris | reverse complement strand
CTCACTCCCCTCCCCAGTTATTCTTATATAAAAATTTTCCCTCCCAACCCTTTTTCTTTGGAAATTTGGTAACCATAGCTTCTGTGTCCTGCTGAGACTTGATATGTAGAGCTGTATTCTACCTGCTATTAAGCTGCTGATAGCAGTGCTTCTGTTGCGATTTATGAGAAATGTCAGTTGAAGGCATAGAGTATTGTACACACTATATTTTCCCAGCTGGATACTTCCGTGAACAGAAAGCAAAAACATGAATACACACGCACGATACATTTGGGGGAGGGGAGGAAAGAG
>NW_010408408.1:0-285 GCF_000710305.1 Buceros rhinoceros silvestris | reverse complement strand
ATACTTCTAATATTATTAGAAAACACCAGAGGTTCTTACTGGTATTATATCACTAATGCAAAGACTCCTCTGTAGACTCCTCAGATGCCTCTTTTCCTTACACATATACATTGAATGTTGCATTTTGAAAAGTGCCACATTCATCTGCTTGTTTCTTTGACCCAGGCCTGTTCTGCACAAAGATATTTTAATCCTCAATACAGGTGAGCCACTTTAGCAGTAATTACACCAGATGGTTTGGTTCCTCATAACCCACTCCGCTCTTTTTCTCCCCTGCCCTGCCCA
>NW_010408407.1:5774-6163 GCF_000710305.1 Buceros rhinoceros silvestris | reverse complement strand
TTAAAGTTGCGGATGGAGAGCACGGAGCCACGGGCCGGTATGTGATTCGATGGTCGGTGGCAGCGCTGGGGTCAAACCAGAGCAAAGCTCCGCGGTCCCGTTCCGCTGGCGCCTGCCCTGCATCCAGCCGTCCTGTTTCCACCCTGCTTTGGGCCGGACTGTATTTCTGTCGGCTTTCCTGCATTTGTCTGACTTCAAGGCTATTTCTGCTTCAAAATCACGACCGGGTATTGCTGTCCCTGCGATGACTCAGGGGGGAGGCCCTTCGTTCCCTAAAAATAGTCCTAATTCTCCCTGTCTTGCTGTATGAGAGCACTGGCTGGTTTAGAGCAGCTTCCGTGATGCGTGCAGGGATAAACGCGGAGAAGTGGGAGGCTGCGCCGTGCTTT
>NW_010408407.1:3117-5672 GCF_000710305.1 Buceros rhinoceros silvestris | reverse complement strand
CTTTCCCTTCCCCACCCCAGAGCAGTGAGTCTTCACCTGTTATTAATAGCCAGAGCAGGATTTTGCTGAGCCCTCTATAAAACAGAGCAGGGAAATGTCCTTGTGTGTTGCTGCCAAGCGTGGAAGATCTTCTTGTGTTGGTCGGTGCAGAGACCTCCATGCTGTGGCTTTGAAGAGGAGCACGCTGCTGCGTTAGCTGTCAGATGTGGTAACTGCTGCAGCAGTGACCCTGGGTGGGGGGAAAGCTCCACTGGGGACACACAGGACCTCCCGTGGCCAGGACACGCGTGCAGCTACTCAGTCTCTTCGGGAATGCTCCCTACGGCACTCCGTGACGTCAGGCTGGAAGGGCAGCCGTGGTGTTGGGTGCTTCCCAGCCAGCTCGGAGCACATCCGAACGCAGGATTAGTGGTTGTCACAGCAGAAAATCTCCATGGTGACCACCTCGCTGCTTCTGTGAGTCTTCACCCTGTTGGAAGTTTCTCTTTTTCTGTGAAAGGCCCAGGGGTGGTTCCACCAACTCTTTTTTTCAGGTCTTCTGCAGCTCGCAGGAGGGATGGCTCTTCCTGGACGTGTGTGACACGCACACCCTGGTCCCTGTTGGGACGATGGGGTGAGTTTGGGTGTGCTTGGCTGCAGGATGGACAAGGGCGACTGTGCCAGTAGGACAGAGATGAGACTGTGTGTGAGGGGGGACGATGTGATTAAATAAGTTCATTTTGTCTAAAAACCGTGGAGATGATGCGCAGCGGGTGGGGAGGGCACCTCTGCCCCCAGCGTGGTCAGAGCTACCTTTCAGCTGTTGGTTTGAAGCCCTTTTTGGAGGCATCTGGCTGTGAGCGCCCGGGTGGTGTCGTGTGCTGAGATGTCAGGGCTGGCTGCTCCACAGACCACAGTTTTTAAAAGACCGAGACCTTCCAGCTTTGCTGTTTCCCAGCCTGTGTGTTCCTGGGACTGGTGCTGGGTGCTTCCTGGCAACATTACGAACGGGTGAGGTGAGTGCCTTCGCAGCCAGTCCAGTCCGTGGGTGATACCACACGGAGCAGAGAGGTTGCTGCGTCAGGAGGCTGGTCTGGCTTCCAGAGGGACTGTGGCAGGCTGGAGGAACAGGATAATGGGACCCTCTGATGTCCAGCAGAGGCAGATGCAAGCCCTGCCCTGGGGCAGCTGCCTCAAAGGCAGCTTTGCAGAAGTGCTGCCGGGGTGTCCAGGTGGACAACAAGGTGACCAGGAGCCATCAGGGGTCTCTGGCTGCGTTGGCAGGAGCACAGCATGTCAACGGAAGGGACTCTCCCCTCTGCCCAGCGCTGGGGAGACCCGTCGGGGCTGAGGGGCCGGTTTGGGGCTCTCCAGGAGGAGGCAGGAGAGGTGGAGGGGTGTGGGAGTGGAGGAGGAGAAGGGAAGACCTTGCTGCTGCCCACAGCTATGTGATGGGAGGGCGGGCGGAGGACAGAGCCTGGCTCTGCTCGTGACAGGATGAGGCAGTGGGCTGGTACCCGAGGGTGAGGAATCCTGCGTGGACACAAGGAAACATGTGGACACTGGGAATGGGGACTCGGTACTGGGGTGGGGTTCTGCAGAGCTGGAGGAAACCCTTGACTATAATCAGGCTGTGGCTAGAGAAGGTTCTGGGCAACCAGGACCTCAGAGCAGGAGGCTGGACCTGAGGCCTCCCGAGGTGGCCTCCAGACACCGTTCTGTCATGGTTTGGTTTGTGGTGCTTAAAACTCGCTCAGTTTGCCGTCAGCTCCCGGGATGCCGATGGAGGGTGAAGAAAAGCCATGTCATGTCTGTGGCTGTCCCTGGCAGAGCTGGGGCAGCACCGGCGATTCCTGTATCTGGATGCTTCAGGCTGGGTCATAGAGTCTCCCACTCCCGTGGCACTACAGAGGTCTCATAGTGTGAAAACTTCATTTATTCTCGTTTTCCCTCCAGTTCATGTTCCACCACCAGTACGAGGGCCAGCGAGCCGTTTGGGGAGGGCGGGGGAGCTGCCTCAGCAGCGCTGGAGGTTCTGAAGGTGCGGTGAGAAGAGCTGGCCGGGACTCGCAGAGCACTGGGGTTTACTCTGGACCTCGGGGTCTTGCCTTGAACCTCCTTGGCTCTCAATTTCTGCACTGCTGGTGGCCCAAATCCTTTTTGAGGAGCACAGCTTTATTCTCTAAAGTGATAAGTTGGCCCTTAAATGAGGGAAGGACTGACACCGGGCCAGCCGGAGGGCTGACGGGTCGCTACGATTACCCATCAGAAGTTTATGGTGCGATCTACGGTGCTTTAGGACCGTCACCTGCAGCTTGTAATAAATGTGGTGTTTTGCTGGGGAGGAAAAGAGCTGTTTGGGTTTCTGGTCCCTTCAGGAGTGAGGTTTGCTTAGAAGCTCAAAGACAGAAATTTTCCTGTTGTGATGTGACTGCTCTGCCCTGGGCTTCAGGGGATGGAAACCTGTAAAAGGAGGCTGGAGCTGCGTGATCTTTGCTGTAGTGTGGGTTTAGTGTTAGAATCACTGACTTCTTTGGGTCGGAAGAGTCCCTTTCAGCTCCTCGAGTCCCTCCCTT
>NW_010408407.1:0-3021 GCF_000710305.1 Buceros rhinoceros silvestris | reverse complement strand
ACCCCTCCAGGGATGGGGACTCCACCACTGCCCTGGGCAGCCGGGGACACGCCTGCACAACCCCAGCGGGACAGAGATTGTTCCTCAGGGACAACCTCAACCTCCCCTGGCACAGCTGGAGGCCGGTTCCTCTCCTCCTGTCGCTTGTTCCTGGGGAGAAGAGACCGACCCCCCCTCGCTGCACCCTCCTGTCAGGGAGTTGTCAGAGCCAGAAGGTCTCCCCGGAGCCTCCTTTGCTCCAGGCTCAACCCCCCCAGGTCCCTCAGCCGCTCCTCAGTACATTGTGCTCCAGACCCTGCCCCAGCTCCGCTGCCCTGCTCTGGAACGTCACCATGATGCTGTAGTCTTTGGTTTCATCCTGTACAAAGCCAACAAACCTCTCATTAGCATCGATAATTTACATGTGACTCTTGCACCTCCTCTAAACGCTCTTTGAGTTTCTCCTTGCGTAAGCCAAGAGGGTTTTTCGATGCAAGGCTTGACGTGCTGTGGCTTATTAAAGCGAATTGGCCCAGGAAGGCTCAACTGACGCAGCAGCAGGGGGGAGGCACAAGCTCAGCTAACAACGCTTCCTCCTCTGAGTCTTCTGCACGCCTTGGGCTCCAACCCAACCCCAGCCAGACGTGAAGCCACGTGCACCCTGTGGCCAGCCACCTCGCCAGGCATCCATCCCAGCTTTGGGCAGCCCCAGAATCTCACCAAGGAAACCTCCTCCCGGAGGCTGGCCGGGGCGGGGAGTGTGTTTAAGGTGTTGCTGCTGGCAGCGTGGGGGTTACGGTAACACCCCCCCGGGGGTTGTTAACCCCTGGTTAGTTGTGTATAAAGCCAACAGCAGGGGTAAACCAGCAGGGCTGTAAATAAACAAGTTGCAAACTCAGAATACGCCTAGTGGTAACAGTGGGGTTTACTTCTGTGGGACAAAGAGCTGGAGAGGTTGGACTTGTTTCCTTTGCACAGAAATGAAAAACAGGGAAAATATTTCAAGAATGGGGTGTTGGATGTGAGGCAGCAGTGAAATTCCCTCCGTAGCTGTGACTAAGCCCTGCTCCGGGGTGACACCTGCCACAGTGAGAAACCAGCGTTTAAAGTTGTTACTGTACAGATTCCTCCTTCCTGAAACTGCAGGGACCGTCGGTGTTCGTCACGGAAACACCCTGGCCCAGCTTCAGAACAACACTGGAACAGGCTGCCCAGGGCGGTGGGGGGAACACATCAGTTACTGTCAATATCTCCGTGCAAACCATCAGGAACTAGTCCTAGAATCTCTGGAAATCAAATCAGAAAATCTGATGTTCCATGTCAAATTCTTCCCCGTGTACATCAGAAATAAAGAGAAATGTGTGCTGCGGGACAGGGGTCAGTGGGGACCTGGCAGTGCTGGGGGAACGGGGGGACTCGAGTTGCTTAAAGGGCTTTTCCAACCCAAACGGTTCTGTGATTCCATAAATCTTTGAGGGATGCAGGAAACGGGCAGCAGCGCTGCCCACGGAGCTTGGTGGGTTTTTTCCGCTCTGGATCTTCAGCATTTGTGCTTGGAAAGCCGCAAAAACAGTAATCTGGGGTCCCTCCTCTGGCATTTGGAGAAGGGGGAGCAGGGTTTCTAGCAGGGTGCTCTGGAACACTGCACGTGTGTTCCTGGCTCCTGCCAAGCCGCCCCGTGTCCCTGTGGGCTCTGAGCTCCGGCTCTGTCCAGCGGTTGCGCTTCAGCGCTTCCTCAGACGTGTTTCCAGTTACCAGAACATACCCCTGAGCCGAGGTTTTACCTTCGGGAACCGCCTCTGAGCTACCAGGCAGAGAAGAGCCTCAACGGGAGGAAACCCAGAGTGTTCAGGGCGCAGCTGAGGACATGCTCAGGGTGATACTGGTGGGCCTGGTTCTCGCTATGCCCAGAAGCTTTTGTCGTTGAGCCTCACAGCGTCCCCGTCAGCAGCAGCATCGTCGAAGCAGGTTGAGCTCCCTGTGCAGAGCCCAGCTTGCTGCAGCCTTCCCCCTGCCCCAGCCCTGCAGCGCCAGCCCTCGGGGTCTGGGTTTTGCGGAGGAGGTGGACCACGGTGTGTGATGCCTGCTGGACCAGCAGCGGGCCGACCGCCGCGCGTGGGGTGCTCAGGGCTCTGCAGGTTCTTCCGGGGTGCCCCGCTTGCCACGCTCTAGGCTATCATCCCCACCAGAGACGCTTTGCTTTTCTTTTTGCAGCCCTTAATTCTGCTTCTGCTGGGAGGAGTAGGAGCCCTTTTTGGAGGCTGTTGCAGCGTTGCGTGGGAGCAGAGCTGCAGCTGCACCGCGTCACCCCAGCGCCCAGCTCCTCTTGCCTGGCAGAAAAAGGCGACGGTTCACCCTGGAGCGGCGAAGCCGCTTACCCACACCAGCACCTTGAAGAGCTGTCTGGGAGCCCTTGTGTGGAGGGCCCGTCCCCTTATCAGCCAGGGCCACCGCCAGCCTCTCCAGAGGAGATAGCACGACGTGGTGGGAGGGGTCGGGAAGCTTCCCGGTAACTGGGTTTTATTACACTCATTTTATTTTTTCATTTTTTTTTTAAAGCCCCCAACACAAAGCCCCTGTGCCAGTGTCTTGCACTTGCTGGTCTCTGTGGGGTGACATAACAGTCTGTTAACTCCTGACCACAGGTGAGGTTTCCTGAGAGAAAACCTGCCCTGTGCGCGTGGGAGAGTCTTTACCGAGTTCTAAAAGTTAATCCTGAAGAAAATGCATCTGGATACGCTGCTTTTAGAGTGTGTCTGTGTTTGGGGTGGGAGCCCAGTAGAAGCCGAATCTGTGGGGAGTGAGGGGAAGGGAACTGGGGCACGTCTGGGTGTCTTGGTGTGGTTCCGATGTTGGCAGGGAAGGTGTTTACAAGTCTGTGGGCATCTATACAGGCTTTACAGACTGTTCTCAGGGAACCGGGAGCCCTGTACTTGGCACCCTGCTCCGATGGCTTATGTATTTGGAGGAGATCTCCTGCTGGGGGAAGCTGCACTGCCCAGCCGTCCAGCCAGCAGCTCTGCTGCACTGTTCATAGAGGCA
>NW_010408406.1:0-7441 GCF_000710305.1 Buceros rhinoceros silvestris | reverse complement strand
AACTCCCTGAAAGGAGGTTGTAGCGAGGGGGAGGTCGGTCTCTTTTGCCAAGTTACAAGCAATAGGATGAGAGCAAATGGCCTCAAGTTGCACTAGGGCAGGTTTAGGTTGGATATCAGGAAAAATTTCTTTGCAGAAAGGGTTGTGAAGCATTGGAACAGGCTGCCCAGGGAAGTGATAGAGGCCCCATCCCTGGAAGTGTTCAAAAGATGTGTGGATGTGGTGCTGAGGGACATGCCTTAGCGGTGACATGGCAGTGCTGGGTCAGTGGATGGATTTAATGATCTTAAAGTTCCCTTCCAACCAAAATGATTCTGTAAGCACATGGTTTTTGGTTAATTGCTAGGAATCTTTCTTTGCAGAATTAGCACAGATAGTGCTGAGAGAGAGCAATTTTTTTTGCAGCAGGTTTGTTTGTTTGTTTTTTTAAAGCAGCTCCCAATACAGAGCACACACTAACATAATATTTAGTAGCATCCTTTAGTGAGTTAGGATGAGTTAGCACAGTGATCCCCAGTTTTAGGTTTTTTCTTAGCAGACAGCTGTCAGCCTTCAGCTTCTTGCAGACCATATTTCCCAAGTTTTTAGAGGTAAATGCTGGAAAAGCTGTCCAAGTTGGCTATTGCTGTGAACAATTTCCTGTGGCATATGTGGATCATAATGTGACTGTTCAGATTAGAACTGTAGGGTTGACAGAGACCTCTTCTGCTCCTGACTTGTTCTGTAACTTTGAGTTTCCACTCAATTTTTCTGTCCTTCCATTTTCCTGCCGGTATGCCATCTGCAGACAAAGAGGCTTAATTGTTAAAGCATTTTTGACATCCATGGTTAAAATGCTGTAGACATGCTCAGTGTCGTTGCTGTGTTTAATGCTCACTGCTGGTTTCTGAAGAGCTCTGCTTTGCACACCTGAGAGGCAGAAAACACCAGTTACTCAAGCATTTATGCTGTGTTTGTGACCCTTCTTCAGACTGGCAGCTCACAGAGCTGGAGACCAGCATAAAAACCACAATCAGAGGAGGAATTCAGAAATGATCCTAAAAAGAAACATCTGGGTTTAAAACAAAAAGAAGGGAGGAAAGGGAGAGAGGGAAAAAAAAAAAGCAGCCCACTGTGCTCAAACTCTACGAGGTTGTGAACAAAAAATACAGCTGGAAGGGTTTGTTCATGCCCCTTTGTTCTTCTAGATGTGTTTATGTATGGATGTTTTTCTAGCTGTATTTGTTTATACACCATTTAGATGTATTCACAAAACTAGTTAAGGTCCCCTCCACCCAGTTCAAAGATGACATTCTTAGAATCGCAGAAATAATAGTGCTAATGCGACCAAGTTTTGTTTTTAAGTAACTAAAGGAAGTTGAATGGCTTTTGTCCAGGCCTTTGCAAGTTGAAGATAACTACAGATTGTGTGTGTGTCTATGTCTTTGTTCACGGTTCATGTCTAACTTATGAAAGTGTTTATTTTATTAAAGCATTGCAGTTCTTCAACTCTTGACGCTTTGGAGATAATATGTGGTGGGGGCAGGCAGAAGATGGTGTCCTTCAGTTGCTTGCTTCTATTTTCCGTTTTTGAGTTACAGTGTATGAGCAGTGCATATCTTGGGTTGCTCAGAAATGTGATTCTGTTGTGATTTAATTTATTTGTCACCACTCCTCTGGACTCCAGTCCTCATTGGAGAACACTGAGAAAAAACATTGCTGACTTTGGAGAGGCTAAAAACTGGAAAAACAAGAATGTTTGACACAAGCAACATCTCTAGGTATCTTCATAATACTCGTGGAGAATTTGCCTGTTTAATGATAGGCTCAAACCAGCCCTAAAAATGGAATGAGAAGAGTGTGCACATGGTCTTTCAAATATGTATTAAAAAAAATTTCTTATGCAACTGTGATATTGCAGATATTGGAGTGTTGTCCGTGCCTTAATTTGGGTTTTTATTTTTTTCTCCCCTTCAGAATCATGCATCAGTGTAGAGCACTGTGAGCACGTGGTATCTGAGCTCCAGGACAGCATGCGCAAAGCCGTTCATCTTTACCGCATGGTGAGTGACCTCAGACATGAGCTCTGTAAGAGCTTGGCTCTACAGCCCGCGAGCACCGGCCGTATGAGCTTGCTGCCTCAAGGCATTCTCCTGACTGGGTGTTCAGTGACACAAGCGCCCTGGTTGTCCATTTGATTGCATCTTAAGCTTGAACTGAAGAGGCAGGAACTCCTGATTTCCAACTTTTGGATTTTCCAGTGGCTCACTATGGTAGTCTGAGCAGATCATTTCACTTTTCGGTCTGTTTAGTCTATGTGTATCAACTGAAGACAACAGTATGCCCTTTTTCGAAGGGAATTAGGGAATTAGTTAATATGTATACAGTGCTTCAGAGATATGAAATATTACAGGAGCTTTTAAGTTCTAATATCTCCATCTGCTCTCTGTCTTCGATGCTTGGGAAAAGGATTAACGAATGTGAGAAAGCATGAGAATTCATCAATGAGAGGGAATCTGCCTGTTCCTCTCACTGCCAGACCAGAGTTACACGCAAAGCAATGCAACAACTCTCTGTTTCTTTCTGCTTAGCACTGATCTGTCAAGTCTCCTGTAATGAGCAGGAAAATTCCAGTGTGTTTCTGCCATGTGGTTCTTTGCAGCTCTGGTCTTAGTGCTTGCCTTAGTTCTCTGTCCTTGCTCTGTTCCTGTGACCAGCTACATCTGGCAGACAGGAAGGAGACTGTGGCCCTGTGCTGCAGCCTGGAAACATAGCACCTTGTTAGGGCCGGTATAAGAGGAACACTACCCAAAAATGTGCTTCCCATTTCTATCCTATTGGAGTAACGTGCGACCAGCAATATTGGATGCATGCCCTGCTAGACGACTAAATTGGCAGTCTCAATAGTTGAAGAAAAGGACACTTGAGTGGTCTGCAGATCTTCTTGGCTTTAACTCCCTACAGGGTTGAAACTTGGTGCTCTACCTAAGCCCAAATGCATTCTTTTTCTTCTTTTCCCTCTCTATTTTCAGGTGTTAAATGATACAGAATCTTCTACTGACAAAGATAAAATAGCAGGCCTCCTGACAGAAACGTTCTCCTCCTTGAAGAAAGAATTGGACTCTCTGAAGGATGAGGAAGAGCTTCCAAAGGTTAAGGAGGTACTGGTGAAGCCACAAGATACCACTAGCCCACTGAATGAGGTGGTGAATGGTGCTAATCTACCAAGTCCCAAGAGTTTGGGAGATGAGCAAACACTAGCTTTGCTGGAACAGTACTCAGAGCTATTGCTACAAGCTGTGGAACGACGCATGGACAAAAAACTCTAAGAAGGGTGGCTTTCAGGTGTTGATGAATACACAGAAATAATCCCAAGAGGACCACAGAGAGAGCTTCCGACTGATGCTATCATCGCACTGGTCTAGGGCTGGTGGGGAGACCTTTATAAATCAATTTCCTCAGCCCCTACAACTGACTTGCTCTAATTCTTAGCAGTGTGCTGGCCACAATTTTAATGTTCCCCCCCCATTGTCTTCAACTTCCTGTCTCTAGACAAAGTCTTGAAAGAGGAGTTTGGAGAAATCGCCTTGAAATTTCTTCATAGCCAAGAGGTCAGGATGTTTGGCACCTAAAGAAACAAAGAAAATCCAGTTTATCCAAGAAATTCTGAGCTGCTGACAAAACCCACAGGATCCAAGTGAAGCCAATCCTTTCCTCTCCAAGGCTTCAAGGAAATCAAGAAGCAGACTTTTTATGGGGTTATTTATTAATTTATTTTTCTGATTGTTGCTCCATGTCACGTTTGTGGCTGCTATTTTTGTCCTTTAACAAAAACTGTCAATCCCTTTGCCATATCCCAGCGAGAAACAATCTCTGTATTATAAACCCCCAACAGGGAGACAGGCTGGAGTGTCTGTGCAATTAATGAACTGTTTTCTGCATAAATCTTTCCTTGCTGTTCTTTCTTTTCCTGCCTTAGTTTAGTTACCTGGAGTAATCCTCCTGTTGTCATGGTGACCCTGTCTGCTTTTCTCTTGTTTTGAGACAGTCCCCACACTGTATTTTATCTGCATTCACCTCTGGGGGAAGGCTCTGCAATCCTTGGAGCATGCTTTGGAGATTACTTCATGAATTCAGTAGCGGTATTTTTAATCTGGAATTTGATGTTATATTGGTACTTCAGACTGGGTTTTCTGCAAACATTTTAAAAATACAAATACAGAAGTTCATTTCAGCCACATCTCACGATTAGGAATTGGATGTTGACTTTGTTGTTCTCATGACTGGGCAATTTGGGGTTATGATTGATTTATTGAGAAGCAACATGGAAAAGCTGGGTTTCATCTCTTACAGTGTAACTCTGGATTTGAGAGAACTTCATTGCAGTGGCTCATCCATGTCATTGGTTCAGTTCAGTGTTGTAGCACAATGTTTTCTCCTTGCTGTTCCAGGAAAACAGAATATTTACATCCCAGGAAACCTTGGATTCTCTTACCTTTTGGTAAAGCTATTTCAACTACCTACAGAAAATGGTTTCCCAAGAACTTTGAACAAGATATTTTGGGATGTGATTACCACCATTTCCCCTGCCCCAGCCTCTTTGCTTTTTCATGTCTGAGAAACAGAAAATCTTCCCTTCTTGCATTGGTGTGCAATACTCTTCTCACCTTGTGGAGCTTTTCTAAGTCCATGCTAACTTGTGTTTGTTGTTGCTTAAATCTGTCCAGTGTGGTTTTGGTTAATGGTAAGCTAAGAAAAAAACTTTCAAACCAATGAAATTCTTCAGCACCTTTCCCCTTACTCCCACTCCTTTCCACAACAGGGGCAGAAACACAAAATGCTTTATTTCTTCCTCCATCTCCAGTCTGTCTTGTATTTATTTCAAGGCAGAGCAGTGTAATTCCAGTTTATGAAACTAATGCAAGCAGCAAGCTTTCAGTGGCAGAGAGACTGCTAGCATCTGTGGAAGTCACGCAAAGGCAGCCAGGCTGCATCACTTGGTTCCACAGGTTACAGGCTTGAAGCAGTTGTCTTTCATTTTACTGTCCTAATTGTCATCCCTTTGAAAACCTGTGGCACTTGGAAATGTGGTCTGTTGACTTTCCCTGTCTTTCTGTGACTGGAGATGTGCAGTGCAGCCTTTTTTCTACTGGTCTGGCCAGACTAGTGTAGGATGACCGATTTCTTCCGAATAACTCCAGGGCTGAATAATCTGCTCTCCCCCTAACAGGTTTGCTGACTAATCACCACTGCTGAGCACCTCAGGACTTGGCAGTATGGGGAGCACTTTGAGAGCATTCCAGCTACTTCTGCCAGTGATTTAAATCTGCCTAATCATGTTTCACATGTCCTTGCTAACCTTTCCTTCCATGGGCTTGTACTGAAGCTTTAAAAAGTGTTATTTTCTAGTCCTGTCTCAGCACTGCACTGTGCTGAATCAGCTGGTGTGCTCAGCCCCATGGGCAGCTTCCCTTGCACAGACAGGTTTGGCAAAGGAAGGCAAGCTGAAAACCAGAGAGCAAATTTCAGTCTGTTCACTTGAGTGAAAAGGTGCACTGGAGACATTGTGGGCGGATCGTCTTATGGCAGTCATGCTGGGTCTGCGATGGAGTTAGTGTGGATCGAGCTTGCTTTTCAGGTGATTAGTTTCTCCACTTTCAGACTGTGAACATATGTCCCAGTATGCAAGAAATTTCTTGCTGTACTGGGGCCACAAGACACTCAGGTAAAATAGCAGTCCCTTCAACCCAGGTATCGTTTGGTACTAGCGATAATTGTTTGAGGGTCCTTTATAATACTTCCCTGTGCAATTTTATTCCACTTTAATACTTAAGCTTTGATATAGTGATAAAAAGGGTCAGAGATGATACAGAAGAGCCAGTGGCGAGAAGGAAGTTCCTGTTAAGGTAAAGAGCAATAACCAGTGAAACTGGCATAGAGATAGGAAAAAAAGCTCCTTGGAAATGAGTCATGTGAAGCAAATCTGGTTTTTAATATGATCAGAGTGGATTTTGCTTCCTGGAATGGATTTTGCTTGAGGTCATGGCTGCATAAGGGAAACCAGAAGTAAAATCTTATCAGAATGATGGTAAGAGAAGTGTCGAGCAAGTAGATCAGATGGCGTATGGTTGTGTAGTTTAAAATAAATTAGAATAGTCTATGTAGGACAACAGAGTAGAGGTAGAGATGAGGAACCTCGTTGCCTAAGGAACACAATGTGGCCAATACCTGTGAAAGCTGCAGTGCAGAAAGGCTTCAGAAATGTAGATTTAGGACTGAGATGGGGATCTGTAATGCAAGAATGAACTGGAAGGGGTTAGTTTTCAAATACGTGCTATTGGGCTTCTCGTTTCCTCGCTTGCTGTCCTCTGAGCAACTATTTCTTCTTAAATGGCGAAGTCATGAGCTGTTTGCCCAAGGCTTGGATAGTACAAACTGAATAGCAGAAGCCCAGTAAAGGAGATGCTGGTGCCACAGGTTCGCTACTCAGAGGGGTGAGGAGATAGAGTTGCTCTTTATAATTAGAGACTGATCCAACTGATTCTACCCTGCTACCTTCCTATTGCTGGCAGTAGGAAATAGTCTTAAAAATTCTAGTTTACAGAACAAAGAGAGCATAAACGTGTTACATTTTGTTGCACATCGTCAATATGTTTCACCACAGGCTGTCCATTGGGCCAGGTCGAGAAATACTGAATGGCAACTGCCTGGGAAGTGAAGAGGCTTGTGGGAGGAGGAAATAAACCTGAGTCTATCCCTCTTATGGTTTGTCATCCCTCTTACTGGTTAGCGTGGGTGCTAGCGTAGGCACAACCAGATACCTGTATTAAGACAAGTTATTTGTTTAGCATAAAGCCTGAAAAAATAATTTGGACCTACCTATCCTCTTTACGTACATTTTGTTCCCCCCAAACCAACATTCCTGGTCAAAGTAAAAATAGTTGTTGGGTTTTTTTCCGTCTTGTAAATAGTATTACCTTGCCTGTGGGACTCCTCAGTTTATTCTTTGGCTCTCCTGAACTGGTGCAGAAGGAAGGGCTGCAACCTGAAAGGGCAGCAAACTCTTTTTGTTTTATTTCTTGCTGCAGACAGGTGCTGCCTTCCTCCTCCCCATACCTCAACAGCACCCAGAAGCTGACGGTACGGGAGTCTGCGTTTCTTCCACCTCCTCTCAGGCTGTCCTCTCCGTTCTGTGGGACATCCCCGGGATGGTTGGGGCAGGCCGTACAGCAGCGCCGTCCCCAGGCCCCTCTTTTGTACACTTCATTGTGACTCAGAGGAACTGGGACGTTTCTTTCTGGGAGTAGAAACATACAAACTTAACTTAAAAAAATAAACAAACAAAGAATATGTATATAATTATATATAAGAAAAAAATTAAATACAGGTATTTAAACACCAGTGGTAAGTTCATGCATGCATATGGTGTATCCCACACCCCCCCCCTCCCGGGGGGTCGTGA
>NW_010408405.1:0-6251 GCF_000710305.1 Buceros rhinoceros silvestris | reverse complement strand
AGGTGGGGAGTAGGACATGTCCTCCTTGAATGGCTGGAACTCCTGGGCCAGGTCCTCCATTGCTGAGTCACAGGCTTGTAGGGAGGAAGAGACCTCCTTTGTATTGCTGGTGTTGGTCAGCCACTTCACCCACTGTGTGTCCTTGGCCTTCTCCACAGGTCGCTATTGCCAGTGAGTTGGCATATGACAGTGGTAGACTTTGTATAAACTTCTGCCACATGGACAGTGTGCATCTGGGTCTTCATCTGGTCCAGGTAGTTGCTCATCGTTCATATTGTTATAAATCACCTCCAGCACAGCCAGCTCCTTTAGGTACTGGATACTTCTCTCCATGTTGGTCCGCTCACCTGAGTGCTATGTAACATCTTCCTTGAAGGGGTACTTTTCCTTCACATCTGACAGAAGCCACTTCCAGAGGCTGAAGGCTTGTGTCAGTTTTCTAGTCACTTTGTCAATGCCTACTTCCCTAGACAAGGATCCCAGCTTCTTAGCTTCCCCACCCTCTAATTCCAAACTACTGACCCTATTATCTCAGCATCAGAGCAGCCAGGTAACAATGTGCTTGCCTAGATCGTGGCTGAAATCCTTTTGCATATCTCACAGCTCATTCAGGGATAGGGATTGGGTGATCACCTCTGGCTCTGCCTCTTCCTCCTGTTCTCGTGATGGTCCTGGTTCTTCATCATCCCTCACTAAGCAGACAGATTTTTTGGTATATTTCTTCTTGTGTATGTGGGCAACTGTTACTGGCACAGGTTGGTTCTCTGGTTCAGCTGCGGCACCTGCTGCTGGGGTCTGAGGTCTGAGGTCCACAGTGCTTGTCACGAGGGTTAGAATAGCTGTGGTACCTGCTGCTTTGTTTTTAGGTCCAGAGACCTTCTCTATCCCTTGAGGGCACTGAATAGTGTTCAACAGGGCTCGATCGGCATGGGCTGGGCCCCAGCACATCGCAGTGATTTGTGTCTCTCTGGAGTTGCCCAGTTGACCACATACTTTTTCCAAATATTCTACTAGTTGGTCAGGACCTTGCTCTTGTTCAGGGGTAAAATTCCAAAACGTTGGAGGGAACTACTGTTCTAGGCACTTGCCTGTACTCTCCCTGCAACTCATAGGTCTCCAGCCTTGGGGCAGATCTCCGGGTGGTGCTCTTAAAAAAATATTTGTGTAACCCTGAACAAGACTTGAGACACATTCAGGAGATAGATACAAAAATAAGAGCATCCCAAGGATATTAAAAAGTCTCAAAAGCTGGGAAAGTCTCCTCCCCTGTCTTGCCCGAAGTTACTAATAAACAACGATGCCACATACAAATACCAAATTAACTTCATAACCAGCATAATGGATCATAATTCGACAGTATCCAATACAGCAACCTGATGGTCCTGATCCGTCTCCCAGAGAGGATAAATATCACCACAGGGAACACATCGTGTACATAACACAAGCAAATGGACCAACATGGTGACCATGGGCTACTTAACTAATATACAGAGTGCGTATAGCAAGACTTTTTTAACACCCTCAAATCAGTTCTTATCCCAACCCTTTGTAGCTCCCCACATTGAGCACTAAAATGGACTATCATGGTTTGAACCCAACTGGCAACTAAGCACCATGCAGCCTCTCGCTCATTCCTTCCTACCCCCAGGGGTGGAGAGAAGAAAAAAAGTAAAAGTAAAGCCATGTGTGTTAAGATAGAGTTTACTTCAACAACACAGAGAGAGGGAAACTAATAGTAACAATAGTAAAGTAACAATAATAACAGTAATAGTAACAATAGTAAAGTAATACACAATGTGCTGCGTACCTCCACCGTCTCAAGCCACTCTGAGCCGCACTGCGCCCAGATGCTCTTTGAAACGGTCCATCCACTTCGGCCAGCCCCCCTTCATATATACACTGGGCATGATGTCAGTATGGTATCAAACATCCCATTGGCTGATTTGGTCCGGCTATCCTAGCTGGGGAAATTATCCCTACTCTAGCCAAACCCAGGATAGAGCTGAACTAAGCAAATCTGTGGTCTACTCAGTGATGTGTAGCAAGGTACTATGAAAGTGCTTTGAGCTTCAAGGTGTTCCCTAACTGCTAGACATCAGGATGAGACAAAATATATATTGTACTTCCTTTTCCAGTTGCCATCAGAGACCTTAGATCTGGTCAGCTGCCACATTTTCCAAAACAGTTTTCAAGGAGGAGATTCCATGAGTCATCCTGGTCATGGTGATGAGCTGAGCCAACCCACACCTAAGTGTTGGGAGCACTTTGCTGTGACATTAGCTCATGACCTTCTTGCCACAGGGAACCAGTGTTGCAGTGGGATAACATTAGTGGGAAATGCAGGTTTCCACTCTCCTCATTAAATGGGCTGAATTGTGAAGCGCGGTTCAGGGAGTTCAGCCAGGCTCTCCTTCAGCCTTTTAGAAAAATCCTTTTTGGAAACATCGCTGCCTAGACAACCAGACAGCTTCTGCATATGTCTGAGAGTTTGGGCAGGCAGGCAGTTGTCATGGTTATGGATGCTGCAGAGGAATCAAAATAGATGTATAGAAAGATGGTGATAGAAGTTGGGACAGATTCTGTCTTTTTTGTACGTGAGCTGACAGGATGTAGCATGGAGGAACCACCTGTGTCCTGGCTTCTTCCTGCTCCCTCAAAGACAGGGCTAGCCATGTGTTTGGCCTTGGCTGCTGCAGATGGCGAAAGAAGCCAAGCTGTCTGAAAGAGGAGAAGTCATCGCAGTAAAGATTTTGGGGGAGAAAATATACAAGTGAAGATGTTAATTTGTTAGAAAAAAAATACTTCTTGAGTTTTAGATTGCAGGGAATGAAAAATATCAGTGTCTGAGAGTGTCAAACTTTCCTTCAGTTATTTCTCTTTTCCCCTTTGGAGGGAAATATCAAGATGTAACACTGCCGTTCCTCCTCTCAAAATGTTTGCCAAATACTATTTGGTTTTAGCAATATCTTTTTTTTTTACTGTTTCCCACAATCACAAAACATTTCCTTGAGATTTTCTGTACAAATGCGTAAAAACTCAAAAGCGGGATGAGTTCCACTGAAGACCAGGGTGAGCTGCTCCTCAGTGGATGGCTGCTTCAGATAGCCAGCTGAGCGCAGAGGGGAAGCAGAGCATCTCCTTGGCTCCTGCTGCAAAGGTCCATCAAGCCCCTGGAGAAACCAGCCCAGCTTGTGCAGCAGCATCACTTTGTGGACCATGCGTAAACCACTGCAGGTCATGAATCTCAGTCATAAGCCCCTGAGAACTACTGGGCAGAGTGGTTCGTCTTTGCAGCATGCAGGTAGATAAGCAGTCGAGAGGTTATATAAATCCATCTTCTCCTCCAGCTTTGCAGCTGTACCTAGAGGGCAAGGGAAGTCAGAAAATGGAAAGCAAAGGCACTGGGAGGAGGTGATGAAGATCTTCACTCAAAGGTGGTGCAGGGTTTTGGACAGAACCTTGGATGAACTCTGTACCCAGGTCCTCACAGGATCCCAAACAACAAGAATTTTAGTTGAATTCAGGCTGCTGGCATCAGGTCCTGCACTGTCATGCCCTCCCTACTCTAGTGTCCTTCCTCTGTTGTCTTTCTGCTACAAAGCCTAAAACTACTTGAACACCACAGGATAAAGGGTAAAAGCAGAGGGGTTAGTCTGAATGCTTTTTCCCTCCCTACTCTAGTGTCCTTCCTCTGTTGTCTTTCTGCTACAAAGCCTAAAACTACTTGAACACCACAGGATAAAGGGTAAAAGCAGAGGGATTAATCTGAATGCTTTTTAACCCAGTTCTCTCTTTTGAAAGCCTCATAGTAGGTTTTAAAATTGGTTTAGGGACAGAGCCTAAATGTGATAAAATGTTAGTTAACGTGATGGGATAATCAAGTAACTTTGATTTCTCCCCAGGCAAACCTCTCTGCAGTCTATTAAAATGAAATATGATGCCACTGCCATTTCCCTCCGCTGTAGTCAAGGAGATACTTGTTTTAATTCAGCACAAGATTGCCCCACAGGCTCCGATTTCTATGATCCATATTGATGTTTGTAATTTATTGCCCTTTTACAATACACATTAAAAAGATGTTGTATTTGCCAAGCTGGCTTTTGAGAACTTCATCTCCGAATCAGTCTGTGTAGGATACACTGAAATTGTTCTCTGTCTGTCGTTAATGTACTGTGTCATTCAACAGTAGCACAGGCTCCATTCGTTTTTCAGGCTGCCTTGGGTTTAGAAAGGGACACAAGCAGAATACTGCTTGTTCGCAGAATATAGTCAAAGTGTCCTGGGTATGATGAAAAGAGAGGGACCCTCTTGTCCCAGCTTGTATCAGTGTTTAACGGGTTTCTCATTTGCTGGCACTTTGCCTTCAAATATAAATGACCTGGGAAGGTACAAGGAACCAGACCAGAGATGACAGTATGTGTTACTGTCATGTTTCATCCAGTGGGGGTGCATTTCATTAAAAGGTTTATAATTTATGAGGCATGTTGGGACAAAAGATGTTGCAAAAGTTGAAACCCCTGTTTTAAACTTCCTGTGTAAGCAAGCCCGTGAGAACTGGAACTATCTGAAGGTTACAGGCACTGATATGTCATGTGAAGCCGTGCCCAGCAGGATCCACAGGTCAGAGCAGGTGATGCAGGCAGCTACTTCCACTATTTGGCCTAATACATTTTCTAGTTGGCAAATCTGAGTTTCATCGAACAAGACTTTTTCAAAGGGAGAATGACAAATTGATGAGAAGTTACAATTTTTCGATTAGATGAATTGAAACAATTCGTTTTGGCATTGATATGTCATAACATTATGATTTGATTGAAAATGTCCTTCCTGCTGTGACTGATTCTACTTTCATTTCTCCTTTTCCTGATTTTTTTTTTTTTTTACTGGCTAATATGTCTATTATCTTGTCCTGCTATGAACCTGCAAGAACATTCCAGACAATCCCTGAAAAGGAAACATTTCCTAGCAATGATGGTGGTTCACTCCCACTGTCATGTATGCATGTAGTGTTAAGCCTGAGATGTGAGGCCCTGCAACTCTGTGCTGTCTTGCATTCTGGTGGTTACGTATCTCACCATTATGTTTCTTCTGGTGAGCAAAACAGTGGCAAAATCTGGCCCCATCACATCCTTGGAACCAAAGTATTGTTGTGACTACCTCTTGTGCAGCATTTTCTATTTCTTAAGGCTAAAGAGTAAAGTGAAAGAAAAGTGAAAGCAAGATTGCTGGATGGAAAAGGAGTTGTTAAAGTAATTCAGATTCCTTTGAGACATGGCTATGGATTTATAGTTGGCTATAACTGTATCCCAATTTGAGATACTTCAGTGAAGTGTCGAGTAGATGCATAAAACTCCTTCATCCTTCTTATCCATCTCCTCTTACTGCTGCCCATCTCAAAGGCTTGGCTTATTAGAAAAATACAATAAAAGACTAATTGCAAAGAATGGGGGATTTTAATTACTTCATTTACATATCAAGAATTAGTCTAAAATCAATATTAGGCTGTGAGAAAGAAGAATTAGCTGAATTTTTTTTTTCTGGGATTTCACGTCAAGGCATTGTAAGTTTAAGCAATGCAGTTTGCAGTACTCTTTGGGATTACTTTCTTCTTCCTTCCCTAGCAACTCATCCTCATTCATTTCAAGACTCTTTTTTCCCCATGAAAATTCAAATGTAAAGAGAACTTCTAATGTTTTCTTTGTACTTGTGGCAAAAAGTTGTCCAGTTTTATCTGCAGATCCAGTTGTCAGGTGGTGTCAGGAAGGGACAGTGCTTGTGTACGGAGAGCTTAAATTCAAGGCTGAGAAGGAAACACTGAAAAATGTGTTGAGTAACTGTCGCAGTTTGAAAAGTGGGGCTGTTTCCCACCGAAAGGAATGCAACAAAATAGTGTGTTGGCTGGAAAAAGCAAAACCAGCCAAACCACGCACAAAAACTTTTGATGCTTGTTAACGGCTTATCAGCACGTTAACGAGCTCATTAAGGCTTTAGCTGGGCAAAGGAAATGATAACACACAGACTACATATGTGAGAGATAGAAGCAGAAAAGTTTAATAGTGCAGACGCCCTCGAAGTAAAATCATTTTTGAAGTTAAACCGGACTGGAAAAGGGAGAGAAAGAGATAAAGGGAGAATAGATAAAAGTATACAATTACGTATAAAATCTCCCGATCGGAATGATCCCCGCTTACGAACTCACCCCCCCACAATGGCTCGCCATGCCAGTGGAGGGGGAGGGGGAAGGAAAAGTC
>NW_010408404.1:0-1659 GCF_000710305.1 Buceros rhinoceros silvestris | reverse complement strand
GCTGTAGGGGTTCCTGCAGAGACGCAGGGTTGGGGGTGGACGCGCTGCTCTGACACAGCCGTCTGCGGGAGGAGCTGGGCCAGGAAGGTGGTCGGGCTCTCCTACCCCTCTCGCTGACGAGATGCGAGGGTGGGAGGACAGTCCCAAGTCCCCCCTGCCCCCTGGGCCGCAGGAGGCCTCTGCCCTGGAAAGAGCAGCTGAACGAGCGCTGTGAAGTCGCACGATTTCCCGAGGTGGGAGGAGGGCGGTAGCGGGTCTGCACAGCATCCTCCCTCCGAGCAGGCTGGCGAGGCAGGAGCGCGACAGGGGATCTTCTCCGTCCCCGACTGAGCCCCAGGGAAATGAAACGCCAGCAGAGAAGCGGTTTGACTGAGGGGGGGAGCGCCTTCCCCGCCCTTCGGAGGAGGGGGCGCCGGAGAAGGGCCTGCTCTCGGCGGAGCTGCCGGGAAGGGGCTCCGCGCGAGGTGCCCGCCCAGGGCATGCACAGGGGGGATGGGGGCACCGGAAATAAAAACAAACAGATAGTTAAGCGAAACCACTGGTTTAAAAAGCCAACCAGAAAACTAACCCTGACAAGTAGGGTTTGCCCTCCTCTTGACTGCACTTATTGGCCGTGCTTATTTACAGCGAGCTTGTATCTGCCAGTGCAAGTGGTCGGTTGGAGTGTCCATCAAAAGGGAAATATCAATTCGCTGCTAAGGGAGTAGATTCCCATCCATCCATCACAAGGCTTACCAGGTAACCGCCTAGAAATCAATCACACGCTAATAAAAAAATATATATATATTCCTTCTCCATCACATTACTACTCTAGCACTCTCAGCAAGATCTATATGTATCCTTGATGAACATATGCATGGATATTATTACATGCACTCCTGTCCAACCTAAAACGATCTTTAAAAAACATTTATAAAAAACCCACACAGCATCACAAATGAGGGACCCCAGTAAGTATTAATTTTATAACTGCAAAATAATTTCCTGTTAGTTTCTAGTTTCCATTCACCGGCCACTAGAAGGGAACAGAAATCTCTCACCTTTTTCCTGACACAATTTTTAAAACACCAAACATTACCCAGTATTTAGGTACAAAACGAGGAATTTCTAAAGCTCATCAATTCTATTCTAGACAACTTCAACAACAACAATAATATTTTTAAACATTGGGCACAAAAAAAGAGACTCCTATGGCTGCTTTTAATAGAAATCGTAAGAGAGGTTTCTGGTTGACGATTCTGTAGGGAGAGGCACTCTGTCACCAGAATAAGATGTGCACTTGGTCCCATTTATTACAATGTCTTTCTAAAGCCATCTAAAAAGCCTTTAATGCAAATTCATTTCCAGTTTCGGCTACCAGACAATTGTAGAAAGCAATATATAGCAATTTCCTGAATCACAGTAAATTCACGGCAATGCATTACAGCCATATTCTTGTTTAAGCTTCTCACCTTTCAAATCATTGCATCTGCCTTTCGTCCTCACATGGATTTTACAACATCACGTTTAGCTGACATCTCACTTGCGCGGAGGAAGGAGGCAGCAGGCAGAGCCGGAGCAGCCGAACACCAGGAGGGGAGGACGAGAGGGGACCAGCTGCAGCCGGGGGAGGCTCGTGTGCTGCTGTCGCTCGCCTCTCCGTCCCTCAGCGAGTCTCCC
>NW_010408403.1:0-3849 GCF_000710305.1 Buceros rhinoceros silvestris | reverse complement strand
GGTATATCGGTCCCTCGACCCTTAACAGCAATAAAAAGAAAACTGGCAGAAGCAGTTTACTACTTCAAACAATAAATAAAAACTCACAAGACCTGCGAGGGGAAACACAGAAACAGGCTATGCTACAGCACCAGGGCTCCTGACCTAATCCAGTTTATGAGTGTGTATTGTATCTGCTAAAATTGTCTGGGATGGTCTATGGAAGCTGGCCTAGATAAAACAAAGATGAAGTCTTCCAACATGTTAATGCTGTGTGAAGGAAACACACTGTCATTGCCCTGACTACTCTCACCTGGGACCTCCATCCACCCACTCACCCACCCACTCACTGACCATGGGGCCAGGAGCTCTCTTAAGCTCAGGCTTAGGCTCTGAGCCCCTTTGTGTGCTATGTTGCAGCTGTTGGTTCTGTTTGTGGTTCTGTTTCCTGGGTTGGCTTTGGATCTGACTTGTTACCTTGCCTTTGCCGAGTGATCACTGGATGGTTGATGAGACTGGTTGCTGTCACTGCCCCTCCTCAGGGGCTATGGGACCATGCCCCAATGGTAAGATTTCTGCCTGTCCTGTTGTTATCCTTGGCTTGCCCTTACTGGTGGAGCAGCCCTTCTCTTGTCTTCTGGCATGCTCCCACAGACTAGGCCAGTAGGATCAGGCAAATGGGATGCCCAATGCTGGACCTTACTGTGGAAACCTAAGGGCAGGAAAAAAACATTGAGTACTTCAGCCTGCTCCATGTCTTTTGTCTCTGGGTTCCTTACCCCACTGCACAGCAGGTCTGTGTCTTCCTTAGATTTTGTTTTGCTGCCAGTGTGATTATAGAAGTCCTTATTGCTGACCAACGTGACCTCTATGTCTTCCAGCCTGGCTAAGCTTTGGCCTTCCTAGGTTACTCTTGCAAACTCAAGCAAAGTTTCTATATTCCTTCTGGGAAGCCTTCCTTTGCTTCTACTTTCTGTGCGCTTTCCTTTTGTCTTTGAGCTGAGCCAGCAGCTGTCTGACTCTTCCATGGGCCTCTTCTCCCATATTTGGTTGCTGCATATCAGAATGGGCTTTACTTAGTTCAGAACTCTCCTCAGCTCTCATCCAGGTTAATTGGGAACTTTTGAGTAATTTCAGTGCAAGCCAAATTTGTTTCTAGACTTTCCTATGAAGTAAATGTTCCCTGCTGAGCAGAAACTGGAACATTTGAGACATCAGTTCACTGTAAAAGGTATTGTGAGGTGGTAAATTAACTAGTGGTGGACAGAAGTATGAATGCAAAATCATAGTACGTACTTTCAGTTCCATGGTTAAAATGCTAGTCTTGCTCAGTGCTTCCTCTTCTGATCTGCAAGCAGAGCTGCAATTTATGTCTTTTATATGGGTCTGAATCATGGGTCATCTAATGCCACCACCTGCGACTCCTCGAACGCTTCCATCAGCGCTGCCTCCGGACAACCCTAAACATCCACTGGACTGACTACGTGACTAATGTCACTGTCCTTGAACAGGCAGAGGTCACCAGCATTGAGGCCATGTTGCTGAAAACGCAGCTGCGCTGGGCAGGGCACGTCTCCAGAATGGCAGATCACCACCTCCCTAAGATTGTGTTCTACGGTGAACTCACCACCGATTGCCGCAAGAGAAGAGCCCCAAAGAGGAGATATAAGGACTCCCTGACACAACACCTCAGCCTAGGCCATACTGACCACCATCAGTGGTCCACCCTGGCCTCCAGTCGGGAGATTTGGAGACACACCATACATAACGCTGCTGTCTCCTTTGAGAGCACATGTAGAATCAGTCTTGAGGAGAAAAGACAGCGCAGAAAGAACCATGCCTCAACTGTACCACCCCAGGAGACCTTCTGCTGTGCTCTTTGCAACCGGTCTTGCCTATCCCACATTGGCCTTTTCAGCCATCAGTGCCCTTGCAGCAAGCGTGGGTAAAGCCATTCCCAAATCTTCATCCACGAAGCCAAGCCATGATGGTGATGATTGTAAGCCTTCGGTAGTTTTAGTTCACTCATCTTAACACAAAACCAAGTAGTTGCTAGCCATAGTGCTGCTTCTCCTCATGTTATTGTGGGCTGAAGGTGGCAGAAACCTGAGCAGAGTCCCCTGCTCGTTTCTGTACGTGGTGGTGGCAGACATCAGGGAGGGATGCTTGGGATGCAGTTGTGCATTGGCTCCTCTGCATGCCAAGTCTCCACTGGGCTGTACAGTGCCTGCTGTGGAGCAAGGGCTTCAAACCCTCTCCTCCCACGTATGGGCTTACTACCTGGTACAGCTGCTGTAGCTCACCCTTGGGTGTTAGAGCAGCATCTGCTTGCTCTTTGCGGGCCCTGCCTGTGGTCTGTGGCAGTGAAGTGTGAACAACAGCTTTGTCAAAAGCGTGTTAAAAACTGCAAACTGATGAACTTGCTGGCTTGCTGACCCTTAGTAGCTTTATACAAATCCTTTATACATAATCAAAATTTTATACGAACCTTTTCGGGAGGAGCCTTAACTGGTAGAAGCATATGCAAGGTGACTTTGATACCCTGCCCATCTCCTGTTGCAGTGGAGAATACCCAGTTCTGAACTCAATGAGCCTCACCCAGTCTCTGCTTTAGGGAGTGGGGGAAATCCCTGTATTGCACAGCAATATATATATATACACCATTGAATCTTTTCAACATATTTTCTGATATGTTTTGACATCAGAGAAAACCCTTGGTTACAGAAACGGAAACCCTTTTGTGTTATGGGTGTGACAGCAGTGCATGATGTGCTTGGCTGCCTTTGGGCATGAGGACCAGGGAATGACTGATTTCACACATTTGCTTTATACAGTTTACGGGCATGGCACAGATGAGTGACTGCTATGTCCACACAATGATGATATCAGGGTCTGTGGAACAATGTCTCAGGTGTCAGTTAGGTAAAACAGGGAATATTAAGAAGTTGTATCAGGCCAAATTTGTGCACAGATGATAAAGCAACTGGGAATAAGGACAAAATAGCCCTGATTTCACAAAAATTAATGTCAAAAAGATGTCTTAGCTTGCCTGTGGTGAATTCCATGAAAGTATTTTTCATTTAATATTAGCCCAATTTCTGTGAATAACAGGTCATTAGAGGAAAAATAAAGGATGAAAAATAAATTCTAATAATAAATCCCCTGTGAGCTTTTTAAAAATAGGCAATATGTACATAATAGAAGGGCTAAAAATTTGGCTGCATGTAATTACGGCAGGGAAAAATTCCCAAAGCTGATCTGCTGTTTTTTCCCCCAAAATGGTAGTGAGTAAGGTGTCCTTAGAGATGGAAAGCAGGTTTTACATGACATCCTTCACACACCTTCTGACAGAACCCTTCCAGCCCCACTCCTCATGGGGCCATAGGCTTTCTTTTAATCTCAGCCATCCAGGGAAGAGGATCCATCTATGAGCCCCCAGGCAGGTGGCTAATGCAGCCCGCATTTCCACTTACTGTCAGCATCAACTCTCCATGGCAGCTGCTTTCCAGCCCCACCATACCTGGAGCTTCAGGCTTTTTCTGTCTCCTCCTAGCCCTGAAGCTCAGTGGTGCCCAGACAGCAGTGGCATTTCTCGGAGAAGCAGTCTTTCATTTATTTGTTTGGAAATTTGTTTTTTGAAGGGCATTTCTTATGCCTCATTCTAGAAATAGGTGTGGGTTGGAGTTTTTTCTCGTTTTAAAAATCTTGAAGTCAGTTTATTTCTTATTTTAGGTTGCAAACTTTTATATATGTGTATAAAAAGCAGACAATTTCTCTGTGGTTGTGAAGCTGCATCCCTGTGCTCCGCGGTACCGTTCACGCTGGAACAAGGTTCGAGCTGCGGCCGGGCCGAAAGTTTTTCACCCACCC
>NW_010408402.1:17643-18126 GCF_000710305.1 Buceros rhinoceros silvestris | reverse complement strand
ATAATAATAATAATAATAATAATAATGCTGATACTTTTATTTTTCTCAGAGTCTTCCTACAGCACCAAAGACGAAGTAGCCTTGTTCTCAGCTGTGGGACGGATATGAGAGCAGTGTTTGAACAGTGGCAATAGTCAAATACCCAAAGTGCATGTCAGGCCCCAGAGTACCAGCTTCTACAGAAACTAGAGCTGAGATGATGTTTAGCTGATACGCCCCAAATAAGCATTTTTTGCTTTGACAAAAACTGTGTTTGTGGTGTTGAATGTAAGATAGATTTAACAGAAAAGGGTTGGTTTTTCCCTAATTAAAACTCTTTTCTTGCGGAAACATTAGAAGGGAAATATTTTTATTTCAACAAGATATTGTGAAACTAAATTTGGTTAAATAATGTGTTTTTAAATAGTGCAAAATTCACCCCAAGACAAAACTGACACATTTTGTTTCAGATACAATGAAATGTCGTGTTTGATCTGAACATTT
>NW_010408402.1:10717-17531 GCF_000710305.1 Buceros rhinoceros silvestris | reverse complement strand
CTGTTTTCTGGTTTAAGGGAGAAAAGAAAAGAAAAAAAGTTTGAGTTAACTCAGTATTCATGATTTCTTGGATTTTTTTCTTGGGGAGGAAGAAAGAGGTGGGATCAACAACCAACCCCCAAGATAAATGCTTTACAAAGGTCTTGCTGAAGCACCTAGAAAAGCATAGAAGAGGGATTTGCCTTTGCTCCTGTTGAGTCTCTGTTTTAGTCTACCCAAATAGGTTATGCATTTTCTTTTCTCACAAAACACCTTTTAAAACCAAAACTGTAATACATTTGATTAATTTCTTTTCCTATGTTTCTTGCTTTCACTCACTTTTTTTCTTTTTTTCCCTCTTTGGGACACAGATGAGGGCAACTAATCACATTAGCAACTGTAGAAGAACTGTCAAAAATTTTTAAAGAAGTCTCAGAAAGTGAGCATTTTCCAGAAGGGGGGAAAAATACATGGAAAAATACTGGTGGTTTATTTCAGCCTCAAGAAGAATGGATCCATGTGCTTTCGTTGTCTTGGTCTTGATAGGCAAGAGAGTTTGTTTCAGTGCTTTACAGCGAGGTTCCTCTTCACAGAGCTCTCATGAGCATGTAAAGAACATGTCTATATCATCTCCTCTGACACTTAATCTGAGTTTCCACGAATTTTCAGAGCTCCAGAAATTACTAATAATTACCGTATTCTTCCACCAGATTCCAACTGCTTGCTAGACGGATTGGAGTTGGGTAGTGAACCCGGTGTTTCAAAGCTCACAGGTGGGCATTTTGGTCCTTACCATCGGCAGGTGGTGACAACAGCCCTGTGATCCCAATTTCCAAACCAACCCTACTCTTCTCTTGCTGCAATATGCCCCAACCATGTCTGGTTCTCTGTGCTGTTCTTCGTGCCTTCATCATCATCCATGTCACGTTGTGGAGAGCTCATGGCTTCTAGTGCATCAGAAGTTTTTGGCAAGGCGTAATGGGGTGCTCTAGGGAGCTGCGAGAATTGGCACTTATTTGCTCTTGAGGCTCAAGGATGTTGCTGAAAGAAGGACCTGATGTAACAATGAGTTGCTTTCATTCTTATGCCTGTCCCCTATTTTAACAATGTTTGAAAGTTGCTGCTGGTTTCAGTCCCGTTCTGTGAAAAGCCTTGGGATTTTGCAGGTGTTAGACAGCAGGAGTTTTAAAACACTTTGCACTTTGTTTCCTCTCCTGTTGAAATCACTGCTGCTAACATCGCTGGGCTCAAAACCGAGCCCTTTGAAAAAATTCCCACCTTTATTTCAACAAATGCGGGTTGTGCTAAAAATGAGAAGAAAAGGTCCATTTCACAGCTGTACTCCTGTTGAGTTGTGCCACACGCTCGTTTTGCAGCCGATGAGCGGATGGCACATCACTCGCCTCCAGCTCTGATTTGCAGCAAACAGAGATCTAGCTCAGCACACGGTGCCGAACGGTGCCGCCAGCCCCTGCTGAGACATGCTGTGGGGATGGATGTGAGTCAAGAAGCCCCGAGCCTCCCAGCCCTGCAGGCGCTACCTCCTCTCCAAAGTGCCCCGGGAATGAGCAAACCTTATCAGAGACGTAGAAGGAGTTTATAAACACCTGAAGTCATTTTCAAAGGGCAGATAGAAACTGATCTATTCCTATTGCAGGGTAACATCTGTAATTTATTTCAAGTGATCAGCCTATATAATTTGAATATTATTTGAATTTTTAATATCTTTTAATTTTAAAAAATCACTGTGCATGAATATTACCTGTCCTCAAAGTAGAGCTTAGTTACATCTTGTTACCTGATGTCAGTTTCTTTAAGTTGTCCCTGGCACAACGCATTTATGACGAAAAATACGTGCAGCATGGATGGCTGTGGCTGTGAAACTGAATTTTCTCTGGTAGGATTTGCCTCCGGACAGCTGTGGTTAAAGTCACCTTTCTCTCTGCCTGAGCAGATGGGTTCCTGCAGTCTCCGACTTCCCCAGGCAACGCAAGAAATGGTAAGAGAGACAGAACTGGGACCTGCATTTCTGTGTTACTCAACTTTGTATTCTCTCCCAGTTGCTGTTAGAAATGATTGGTCAATTCTAAAGAATTTTTTCTTTTTTAGCAAAATTAAATTTTACATAGGAAAAGATGGGGCTTTTCCCCTGCATTTTGATTCCAAAGTTAGGAACATAAAATGAGGAAACACCATTGGTTATGAACAGAAGTTACCTCAGATTTTATTAAATATTTTTAGTGTGCTGTGTTTCGTGTTTGGCTTCTGGAAATACAGGCATCATGGATAAAACTTTGCTTTTATTTTTGGGTACATTTTTGGGTACATTTTGGGTACATTCAATTCCATTTTTTGTGAATTGCCTGACACCAGCAATTAAAACAGGGAAGATGACTGGCATTTCTCCTACAAAAGCTACTATTTTCAAGCAGTTCAGTGCATTTTTAAAGTTGTTACTTCGTCTTTGACCTAGTGGAGGGATGCTTTTAAGCCCGGATTTATTCAGGGTCCTGCTTAATCCCACGCTGAGCGTGGAATGTGTTAGCCCCCGTGAGCTGCATTGCTGGGGTGGCAGGGACCTCACTGAGGATTTTATCGCTAAATACGCACCGCAAGGAGTTTCCCTGAGCTCAGAGAAGCTGCTCAGAGGGGATAAAGCAGAACACATCGAATAAATTGCTGCAGGATTGGGCTCGTCATGTGTAACACACTGTCATAAGCAGTAATGCTTTCCAGGCTCGTGGCCTGACCCAGATGCAGCTATCTGCTGAGCATCTTTTTAACCTGTTTTGACTCCTGCAGTACTGACAGCGTGGCTTCTAAAACACAATATTTGGGGAAGAATATTTTCTTCTAATGTTTTTCTCCTCCTTGCAGTTTCTAAGTGGAAAGGACAGCCGTTTATTTGCAAACCAGTGAAGAATACCATGGTATTTTCCTCTTTTCCTTTTTCCCATTGATGTTTTTTGACACAGCTATGAAGTAATTTAAAAAAAAAAAAAAGGAAGTCTCGAATGCTTAAAATTCTGCTAGTGTTGTGCTTCCCAGAAGGACCTCTCCCAACTGCAGTCCCCATGTACTGTTACCATGATGATCTCCCACTTCCCTCCAGACTCTGGCATGCTGCATTCCGTAAAATTTGCACAAAAAGTGAGTTTATTATAAGCAAAAGCTGGACAGTCAGGTACTTAACACGCTGTATCAATAAACATGCTGGTAGAGCTGACTTCCCTTTCTCCGGGAGAGCTGGAGGGGTTGTGTTAAATCTATCTGTGGTGGACCCTGAGGGCTGGTTTGCAATGGAAATAGGAAAGGAGGGAGCATGTATTAGGTAATTGTTGTCTCTGCAAGATGATATGCAATATGTACACATCCAGCCAGGCTTATATCCACGTGCCTGTATTTATCTGGGCTTCCTCTTGAGAACGTGAAACTTCAGGTTTGCAGCAGCCTGCAAGCCTTGCGTTAAAGCATCGTGCCTCTATCTCCGCTGATAAGAGCGTTTCCTGTATTTAGGCACAGCTTTAACAGAGCTTTTCATGTGAAATAAACGGTTATTTCATAGGGGAATGGTTCCTGTGTCACGATAAAGCTTATTTGCAAATATCCCGTCCCATGTCCAAACAGCCGAAACTCAGCTCCAGATTCAAGCATTTTCTTGAACGCCGAACGAACGGGTCCAGCCACAGTAATCACAGCAGTATTCTGACCCGGACATCTGAGGACTCTAAAATGTACCGAAACCTCTGTTTATGTCTGACATATCATTTGGGGTAAACTGTCGGGGCAGCAGGTGTGTTATTCAACTGCTAGCTTACATTTGCCGTATGATAAAACATTTTTAAGTGCTTGGATGTCTTGTAGTGAAAGATGTTGTGGTTATATTGAATGTGAAATAAAAATAAAGGGTGTTGTGTTTTGGTTCTTCCTTATGGGAGACAGGGAGAGGAGAGTATTTTTATGTTGAAAATATGTTGTAATGTGGAAATAAAATGATGCTTTGTAGCAGCATAACAAAATTCCTTTGCAAGCTTCCCAGTAGAATATATTTTTTTTTTAATTTAAAGGACTTAATCCTTGTTTGTTTACCTTCTTGATTACATTAACTAGCAAGGTAGTGATTAAAGGCAGGAGTGTAGCTCATGCTAATTATATTTAAACCCCCTGAACCTGTTTCTTTTTAGTGAGAGATGATTATAATAAACACACCTGCACTATTTTACAAGCAGGCTCAGCCCTGGCTCGGGATACCATGCTGCTAGGAAAAGCCAGGACTTAACCCTGCTTGCGGATGCCTTTGTATGAAGCATTTTTCCCCCTGCCATTCAGGAGCTGCTGGGTCTGTGTGTCCCAGTTGCGGAAGGAGGACAGCCTTGGAAGGACTGGAGCAAGGTGCTTGTTAAGTTGTGATTGAAAATTAAAAACTGATCAAATGCTACAATTAAATTTTCTATATCCCTCAGTGTGTAAAGCAAAGGTTTATATGTGGGTGTGAGTATGCTTACGTTAGAGTCCGTGCTAAGTGTGACGGTCAACATCAACTGACTAAAGGATCCATTTCACCGTTAACATAAACCAGCACAAACCATTGGCCCTGCCAGCTTATACCTGCACAGGAGCTGCTGCCTTGCTATCTTGGAGCTTATAAATATTCTCATAGAAAGTAAGTTCTCCTTCTGTGTCTTGGGTTTAGATTGATATGTGGTGGATTTGAAAAAAAACAGCAGAAGTTAATTCACCGCGGCAGAGCGGTTTGGGGAGATAACATATTCCTGCTATTCAATTAAAACCAGATTTTTATTTGCTATACCTTTTAATTAAAGAGGAACAAGATATTTGCCATTCTAAGGCATCTGGTTGAGTTTATGAAATCCGGGGGTTTTTTTGTTGTTTCTCTTTTCAGTTTGAGATTCAAATGTACCGATCTGCTCTACCACAGTTTTTATTGAAGGGAGGCTAGACAGCTTTCTCCTCAACTCTGAAGGCAGGGAGACAGCCACAGCCATGAAATTCCCCTCCGGATTCAAGCTGATCTGCTCACAAAGCAGAAAAAAAAAAAACCAAACCCAAAAAACCCTCCCTGCAGCTGTGAACTTGAGCTAGCAATGAGTAGCAAGGTAACAGAAATCACAAAGAAAAAGAAGGGGGAATTTTTTTTTTTTTTTTGAGTTAGCCATAAATCACTTCCATTGCTATTTATTCAGCATCTTAAATTTATTTAAGCAGTGAGAGCAAGCCTTTTAAAAGGCAGTTGTTTTGCATCCATGTGTTGGTGAAGAATTAAATCAAATTCCCCAAATACATTCTCAATGCATTTTTCTAACTATGTTTTATTGCTTTGAAAAGATTGGTATTTGTAATAGCTAGCAATATGGTCTCCAACACCTTCAGAAGGGAGGGCGCTGGGCTCTTCCTTAGATAATGCTTAATTTTATGAACTCTCTTGGAAGATAAGGACAGCATATTTTAACATCAAAATAACCAAAGTTAAGATCGCTGTAGATTTCACTTGAATGTTCCAAGAGCAAGTTGTTTTCATAGGGTATAATTCTTCCTCCACAGTGTTTAAGATACCTTGAAGTTGATAATCTCTAATATTTCTTTACTCAGCAAAACTTTAAAGGGTTTCCCAACTTCTTTCACTGATTTAATTTTGCAGTTTCGCAGGATTGTTAAATTACTATTGATTTTTAACTTTACTAATTCAATTCACTGGAAAGATACTAACCATGTATTACTTTCACTTCGTGAAGCCGTCCAGTTCCAGCGCTGGCTCAGAGTCGTGTGTTTTGCTGTTTTACCCCATGGAGAATAGCTTGGCTGTTGAAGAACTGGGCCGGGATCGGTTCACAAAGATGTAAGTGTTGGTAGAAGAATATAATGTGGAAAAGGAAAATAAAGTTATTGAAAGATGTTTTCTGGTTTTTGTTTGGCCTGAGGATTTTTCGCCCCCTGGAAGCAGATCATTCTGCGGGGGCAGTGTAATGTTTCTAAGCCTGAAGTTTTTGTGCTGTCACTATGCTGCAGAAATCCTAGCCCGTGGTGTCAGAGGGAGAGTTGGGTAGTGACTACTGGAAATGTACTGATAATATGGAATTACCTTCCTGGAAAAGGTTGATTCAAGAGTTCAGCACGTATTGCAGTAGCAGAAAGGGGGAACACTAATGTACTCCATGTAAGGTGTCAATCCAACAAAACATTGGAGTCTATCCCATGTACTAATCGCATCCTCTATGCAGCCAGATCAGCCTGAGCACGCACTTACATTTAAGCATATGCTTCATCACTTTCTGGATTGCTAGAGCGGGATTAAAGAGCAGAAATGCTGCAAAACAGCCTGTTAGGCGGAAAAAAATTTGTGCAAAGGCTTGCACTAGCTGGGGAAGTCTGCCTTGCTATAAGTAACTTTCTGTCACAAACTTATCTTGCTGCATCACCCGAGTTTTTAAATATGGTGGTGATTTTTGGTGGGTCAGTGCGTAGCTCCACAGAAGGAGGAAAATATGGGATAGGGGCAATGAGTATGGTAATAGAAGTATCCGCCGTGCTTTAGACAGCGTGAGGAGAGAGACACTTGCAGCAGGGCGTGTGTAAGTCAGAAACATTGGGAATCGTGGGTTTGAAATGCAAGTATCTGAATAATAAGAGAATTTGATGTTTGTTGAAAACCAGGTCTCGGATTAGCTCGCTGGCTGGGTCTAGTGCTATAACATCCAATAATGGTTGCTACAGTTCATATAACTTTATAGTCCTCCGGAGAACTGTGTAAAAAAGTGAGCTTGGGAAATCTACGTGCTCAAGCAGTATGCGGGCATGCATACGCGCCTGTGCGCGG
>NW_010408402.1:0-10635 GCF_000710305.1 Buceros rhinoceros silvestris | reverse complement strand
CAGCATTGGGGTACTGGGATCAGGTTCCCTTTTGAGGAGATTTGTGGCCATTTAGCAAAAGTTCCTCTCTGGGAATCCCAATTTAATCTAGCTGTGTGACCTAGGAAATGGGTTTTTGATAAGCCTCACCTGCGAGACTGACTTGTTGCTGGAGGGGCAGGTGAGAGGGAAACTTGGGTACTGAAACACTGTGAAAACACTCGCTATGAGAAAGGGTCAATCAGGCTGGTGTTGCTTTGTGACTGAAAATAATCTGTCAAGATTATTTTGTGAATGTTTAAAATAATGTTTTGTGAACATTATTTTATGTATGTGAATCTTTTATTATTCCTTCTTCTCCTGTCCTACATTTCCAAGAGACAGGGATGCATTCACGAGTGCTTGTGTGCACTCCAGATCTCCTGTGATTGCCCTTCCCATCGCTGCTCTCCGTTTTCATCTGTGCACACCAGTGTTGAACAGGAACTGCTTGGGTTAAAATTTCCGTGCCTGCTCTCTGCCTCAGCTTGATTATTTTTGGAAATCGTTTTTGGAAGAGATGGTTTAGCCATTTGTGAGACTGCGAGGAGAAAAAGAGGCATCTCCCCGCAGAGCAACCAGCCTTCAGGACCAAAGCAGGGTGCACAGGGAATGGTGTGCAGCTTCCTGGGGCTGTCCAAGATCGGGGATGCTCTGCCTGTTAGGCGTTGTGTGCCAGCTCGTGCCATCTTGGCTCCCCTGAGTGGTGTGTGAGTACTGCACTGACGTTTCTGAGCACTGTAAGGCCAAAGAATATTTCAGGCTCTTTCTGTATGCAAGGTGTGCAAACAAGGTCTTGGAGACAGGGCAGAAAAATGTGTAAAAATGGTTTGAAAAAGATAAAACATGGGTTTGGGGTGAAGAGGCTTAAAACGTAGTTCAACTGCAGAGGTCGATAGCTATGCGTACACGTTATCTGTACGGTTTTTAACAGCCGTATCTGTTCACTACGTTCCCCGAGGTGAGCCGCTTCTCTGGGGCTGAGCCGGAGCGGGGATCTCGCTAGAGTCATCCTCTGCCTGCGGGAGGGCGAGATTTTAGCCCCGCACCACGAGAGGGCAGTGCCCGCAGCCGGATTTTCGTCGGCTCGAACACCGCCCCCAGAACACAGGCTTGGGCCGTTCGTGCACAAGAGCGTTATCTGATTTTATCCCCTTCCCCACCCCCCTTTCCCCTGGCAAGAAATTACCCTCGCGATTGGAATCGCTTTGGCTCTGGAGTTTCCCTGCTCAAATGCTCTTGGACTTTGGCACACAGGCTGGGTGGGAGTGGGAGCCATCTAAAATTAGACACAGAGGCTGTAATTGCACTTTGTTCCCACAAAAGGAGCTGAGGTGGCTTGGGGGGCTGTTCTCAAAGGTCAGGCCTTGCTAGTAACACCGATGGCGATACCGTGTGTCCCTGCACAGTCGTAAAATGAGGGCAATGTGCTGGCTTGTCGTAAGAGGACTGCCACAAGGCGTTTTGGATGCTGACTGTATGTATTTAACTTTCTCTTAGGAGCTACCACAGGCTGCCTGTGTACCTCCTCTCCCACCTGTGGAGACTGACTCTCTTGCTCCAAGGAGTGTCCTCCGGGAGAGACCAAGGTCCAGCTTTGACCAAGGAGCTGGCCCTGGCCAGGCTGCTCTATGGCCATGCAAAGGGAACAGGTTCATTGCCTCCATCCCAAAGTCTGACCTAGGAGCAAACTGCTTCTGCCATAGATCCTAAAGCCCCAGAGGACAACAGTACCTATAAGAAACCCTCAGACTGATATAATCTCCTCTGCTGTTTCCTCAGGCAACCTTCCTGGGTCATATCCTACTCCTTTACACCAGCCCATGCTTGGCACACTGAGGGCATGGTCCACAGCCCAGGAAATCCTGCACAAGACGAAGGTTGTTTGTTTTGAAGGTAACTGAAGGTTGTGGTGAAGTGCCAGTCATGTGAATAACACATCAGCTGTCGGGCTGAGAAGGCGGCCAGTGAAGTCAGGTAAGAAATATTAATTGCTAATAGCAGACCGGCTGCTGCTTCTACTTCACCAGCTGGTTTTACATGGCCTGATATTCACCTGCAAAGCTGTGTGGGCACAATGTAGGAACTGCGACCAGCCACCATATGGCAGTAGCTCTGGCTGTCATACCACCTGCAAATAGGTCCAGGGCAGACCATGGTGGTAGCACTCTTAAGGCAAGGGAGTTTCAGCTTGAGAGGTGCAGAGAAACTTTATTCTTCTCTGCACCAGGAAGGCGGTGAAAAGAAGGCTACCTGGAAGCTCATTTGTTGACTGCCCTGCTGCTAAGGTAGGAAGAAAATAATTGTGTTTCCTGACCAACCGATGCTTAGCATCTGAAAAGGGACAGTTGTGAAGACGTGGTGTTTGACTCAGGGCAGAGTTTTAACACTTCTGTTCCCTGTAGTTCAGCCTCCTCCTCCTGAACAGATCTTGCAGGATGTGTATGGTTGCAGGAGCACAGACCGCCTGGTGTAATCCATCATCATGACAACAGCTGTGGAGCCCTGTCCAGCCTTCAGAGATTGTTACCCGTCTGCAAACTGGAAGCGGGCACTATGGCTGATCTTGCGTTGCTGGAGTGAGATTTGGAAAGACAGCCATGAAGTGCAGCAGGATGATGGGCAGGACTATATACAAAGCCATGTCCTCTTTGTGTTGGGGTCTAGCCTCCTTTCTGTAGTCCCTGTCTTGAAATTTCAGTGCAGTCAACAGACCAGAGACTTGAAAAGCACCTTGCAAAATGTCCAACTTCTGTACAGGCAATATGAGAGTGACCCAAAATGGGTTCTCCTTAATTATGGCTGGAAGGCAGGCCTGCCTCTCGTTAATGTTCAAATCTTGAACACCACAGCTCAAGATCTTCAGTGGCCAAGCTCTGGCAACACTTATGAAGCAATATGAAGCTGTCCAATTACTTGTCCAGTCTTGTCTGAGATAAAAAGTGAAAGCCTTTTTTCCATGCTGACATAGTAGGTCTCTTGGAAATGAAGCTTGCTACCCTGGTTCTGTGGAAAAAAAAAAACAAACAAACCCAAAACAGAACAAAGTGAAAACCAAAAAAGAAAAACAAGTTGTGTCTTCACCCCCAGGTCTGCCCTTTAAAGAAATTACAAATGCCTTCTGAAAAGGACAGCTCCTTTCTTCACAATGCGGATGTGATTTCTTTTGTTCCAGTGTTCCCAAGTTGATGGAGAAGAACCATGGTGTATCATTTCAGAAAAGGTCAGTCCCAAATAATTCACACTTTTTTTTAATGGCAAGGACCCTGGTGAGCTGGAAGCAGGGACTGTTGAAGTAAACAAACCTGCTGTTAATGGGGCCCTAAGCTGGTCCTCAGAGGCTGCAATACGAGGGTACCATTCTTCAGTACCTCCTGGCTTTCTTCCGTAAGATGTTTGGCCACTGAATTTCTGGTGAGAGGATCCTGCTGCTTTGTAAGAGGGCAAGGCAAAAGCAGAGCTGATCTGTGCTGCATTGAAAAGGAAGCAGAGCTGAAAAGACCAGGAAGGGAGATCCTGACTCTCAAACTGGGAAGGTCATTCAGAACTGCTTTGAAAGTCAGTGTGTTTCTTTGGGAAAATGCTGATGGACTGAGGACCCTCACATAAAGTCATCTTAAAATCTTGATCGGGCCTAGACTGTTATCTACTATGATATGGGCTGCTGCACAATTAGGTTTTGTGTGTATATAATAAAATTTGTATAATTTATGGGAACTCTATAGTTGTTGTTCCTGGGATAAAATTTCAGAGTTCAGGAGATGAGATGAAGAAACAGAAAAATGAAGGTAAATATCAGAAGTAGTTCCCTGGCAGAGAATCACTCTGTGCCTGGAGACCAGAAAACCAGGCAAACTGCTATCAAGCGAGACACAGGGAATGAGCCAGACCTGGCAGAAGAGAAGATGGGTGGACGTGGAGCATGTCTGTGCACAGCAGTTACCTTGGATTGACGTGGAGTGTAAATGTAGTGCACAGAAACCATTGCTCCCTGGGTCTTTCTGCCTTATAGCTCACTTCAGGAGCTGAAGTTCAGTCAGTAAAAGGCAGGCTTATTTAAGGAAAAAAGTGTCCAGACCTCGAGCTATTTAGAAATGGCTGTCCTGGGAAAAAATCCATGATGAGGCAATTTGCTTTTGCACTGTTCAGCAAGAAGGTCATAGCACCGGCTTGGTTTCCTTCAGCCAGAGAGAACTGATACCGTCTTTATTTGCTTTTATCCATCCCAAATGGGATCATCAGAGAGGATGAAACAGAGACTGATCTGATGCACGACATGGTCACCATTTTAGCAGCCAGTTGCATCCAAATGATTTATAAAGACATCACCCAAGAAGCAACATTTGGTTTAGGACCTCTGGCTAGTGTGTTGGCTGTAACCGCCTGTCAGACTGTAGCTGTAGCTTGGGGAGGGCAGACAGAGGTGTACTGTCCCCCCAGTCAGTATAAATCAAACGTGGCTCTGCTGAAGGTGATGGAATGATACCGGTGTCAAAGCAGAGTGTGTGTGAGGAGAAACAGCTTCATCAGTTTTAATGGTGGCAGTAAATGTATTGACTCCTGCTCACTGACTCAAGAGCCCAGGATTAGAGTTTTAACTCCCGAAAGGAACATTTTTATTTCTGGTTTTGACTTCAACCCAAACCCCAATCCTTACATATCCTGCTGCAGGATTTATTTGCTACAGTTTTTCCAAGCTTAGAGTCATCATCAAATTCCAGCAGCCTGTTCCTCAAAGTCATGCCTTGTGCAACAATTCCTTGACAGCAGCAGTGATAGGTGGGAGTGCCTCCGCAGCAGGGCATCTCGCAGAGCTTGCCAGCCTGCAGACCACAGGCCAGCAGCACTCAAACAGCTGGCAAGTCCCGTAGGAACTCCATGGTGGTGGTGGTGGAATGGGGCTGCAGAAAGCTCAGCGGATATTTCTCTCTCCTGTCATCACTGTTTAAGCATGGAGCATCAGTGGAGGGTGTCTGTGTCTCAGAGGAGGACTTCAGCTCTAGCTTCCTTTCTTAGCTGGAGTCAACACATTGAGGAAAATCTTTGTTCCGGGACAATTCTTCCTGCCTTTGTCATTAGGATGCTTTTGGTACTAACGTAATCTCCAGATTAGCTGTCCATCCATGGCAAGCAATGCATGAACCTGAGGCATTGCCTGATATTACCTTTACATATGAGCATGATGTCCTGCTGCTACTGCACACACCCAGCCTGCTTCAGGAGTCATTATGCAGGAGCAAAGGGCAAAGAAAATTTTCAGCTTGTAACTATGTTTTTTTGCAGCAAATGTTTATCTGTTTCATAATGTGGCATTTATTGTCTTGTATCCACCGCAAACCTCTAAGGTGCTGTGGTGTAAAGAAAAGCAAGTGCAGTCTCTGATACCATTGAAATGGGGAATATCTGGACCCAGAGATTTTGTACACCCCAAATCAGCTTGGTGTGAAGGACCTTGTGTAGCAGATGCATTCCACCACTAGCTGTGGTAACACTAGGCACTTATTGCTCCCTGATGACTACAGTGTGTGACCGGTGGGGTCTGTCTGAAAGCATCGTGGAGGGATGAATCATAGGTCCCTGTTGTCATCAGTAAGGACCTTGGAGAAATAAACACTCTGATGAAAACTTGCAGAAAGCTGTTGGGTCTATTTGGGCACTTTCTAAGTGGCTGGCTTGATTCAGCCCTCCCTTTCCTGTGCTGACACAGACTGTGCCATTTTTGCAGGCACAGGGTGGTAGTCTCAACTCAGGAGATGTGGTCATGTGGATCTTTGCATTTCTCATTGTTGCAGAGCTGCAGGCTGGCAACCAAATGGGATAAATGGCTGAGCATCGCTTCTTGGGCTGCTGAAAGGGCTTTCTCTGGCCAAAGCTTCTGGTGGCTGTGGCACTGGGACAGCCTGCCACCCTTGGTTTGCTGTGGAAAGGCTTGCCTGGCTTTGCAAAAAGGATATGTAGCTATTCCTGTCCTTACATTCCTCTGCGAGATCGTGGGTCCTGGACTACTGAGTGTGACTCTGAGATAGGTACGGAGATCTCTCAGCCCTGGGAGGATGGCTGTGGTTCCACTAAAGGTGCTTCCACTTGCCTTAAGCTCACCAGGAAGGTGTTGAAGTGACCACAGCTCCCAGGTGTGCTGCAGAGCTAAGAGGTGAGGGGCTGGATGGTTTAATGTCCTTTAGGTCCCATCAAGGTCTTTGGGGTCCCTGGACCAAAGCACTGAGTCGTCTCTGTCCACCCGTTGCTGCTAATCTGTGATGCTTATGTCACCTTCAGTGACATAGATCAGCATTGCCAGAGGAGGTGGGAAGGAGGGAGAGTGTCAGGGTGGCTTTTTCTTGGTTAGTGTGCTGTGCTCCTTTACAAAAGGTCAAGCAGTCCTTCTGCGAAGAGGTGGAGAAAGCCTCTGTCCTACTATTTAAGAGTTTGAATTCAGTTTTATGAGCCCTACTTCTTTGAGGTAAAGATTAAGACACATCTCCCTCAGAGCAGTAGCCTCTTCTAGGTGCTATCACACATACTTTTCTAGAAAAAAAAGAACCCCTCTCCTTCTGTCTTCCTACCAGGCAAACCTGGATCATATTGTTTTCCCACCCTTTCATGAGCGCGGAGGCCACTGGTGAGTAGTTGTGGGCCAGGAGGATGCTGTGGAGACTCTCCATGCCCATCACTTGTCCTGCTGGTCTTGCAAAGGGGCCTTCTCAAGGCTTGTGGGTCCTATTGATCTCTTCATATTGGTTTCATTGACTGGATAGCAGGGATTTAAAGTATTTCTCACTTTCTTTACCACTGAGCCCTGCTAAGCTGAGACTATTACGTGAGCTGACGCAGGGTCATAATGCAGACCCAGATCTTTCAGGATGCAGAAAGGTGGACTCATATCCAAAAGATCAAGCAAAGCATGAGGATTGCTGCATTATTACATTGTATGTATTGTGTGGCCTCAAACTGGAGCAATTTACCATTGCAAGAAAAACAGAGGTGACTTCAATATTACCAGCTGGAAATCCCAGCAGGGTTCCTGTGCATCGCCCAAGTGCAGACAGGGAAGCATTTGTGGGATTGGAGAGACTGTCAAGTAAACAAAAGAGCAAGAGGAGAGTGGATCAGCACATCAGTGACATACCCCAAGTCATGCAGGTAAGGTAGAAACGGCCACGTGCCTTGATTTCTCAGACAGGTCTGAGTCTGCAGGACCTGCTGCATTTCTAGTAGAGGGATAGATTTGGAAGAACCAGTGATTTTGTACTATAGAGATTGTAGAGATTTGTATTATTTGCTTATTCAAGTAAAATTTGTGGTAGTTCTTTGGGTTTTTTGTGTTGTGGGTTTTTTTTTTTTAAACCAAGGTAAAAGTGGAAAATTACATTTTAATGTTTTCTTTTTAAGTTTTTCATCTTTTCAGGCACTGTTTCCTGTAAAAATTTGTTCAAACTTGTTAAGTGAATGAAAAAGTATAGTCGAAAGTTTGAGATGAAATGTTTTATTCTAAATTGACTGAAATACATTGTTGCATCTGAGATAAAATTCCCCCTTTTGTTTTTGACAGAAAAATGGAAAAGGTTAAAAGGCTCTTTTCGTTTTTCCCCTCAAAGGCCCCTCTTCATTTTTGCTTTCCCCCAAACCTGTCAGAGTTCAGCAAGAGCAAAACCGCAGTTCCCAATATGGTTTGTCTGTAGACATAAGGTATGAGAAGAACTATTCAGTATGTTATAGTGAATTCTGATTAGAAAATTCCAAGACTTTACAGTATAGAACTGACAGGGGAAAAATAATACATACAACAAACACAATGTTAGCATTCGAATACACTCAGGTAAGCTGGGCAAATTACGTCAGAAACAGCTATAGACTTTTCTTCATGGTTTTAGTTTTGCTGGTATGAAACCCCTCCTATTGCCATGGGCTGCAGAGTCGGATGGGTGTTCTGTGGAAACAACCTTTTGGTAATCATTTACCAAGTGTGAGCACACTGCTTTGCCTCTCTGTTTTGTTGTAGGGGAAATGGGATGTCTCACGTTGGAAGAGTTTGTCAGAGACTTCCCGATAGCCGCTGTAGCAGCACCAGCTCTTCGACATCTGCTCACATAAACACAGATCAGAAAAATTATTGTAAAAATGTCCAAAGCCAGCTGCTGTCTTTGCATGAGCATTCAGGCTGACGTGTGTGAAGGGCATAGGGGACACGGTGCCCAAGGGCTTGCCATTGTAAGACTTTCCATACCAAAACGCCTTGGACTCAGACCTCCCAAAGTTGTCACACTGGCAGAAAGGCATGAGAAGTTTTGGAGAGGTACACAGACAGAAGGACTTGTCTCTCACCTCCTGAAAACCGTGCCTTTCATGGTCTCTGCGCTCTAAATCACTGGCGACTGTTAGAGTTACTGCCCTGGGTGTCTGAAGGTTGCAATAGGTGGTACTATTTTTTTTCTTGGGTGGGGGATAGGTTTTCCCTCATGCTGGAAATGTGATTTGGACATAGTTCCTAACCAGCAGAAGAGTAGATGTTGTTGCTTTGATTGTCACAACAGTGATTTTTAATCTGTTTTGCAATTTTCGTGCAAGAGCAGTCTATCAGTGCGTGAGAAATGACAAGAAAGAGAAGCAGAAGGCCCTACACAGCAATGAATTAACAGCAAAGGAGGCTGGATGCAGGACATGTGGTGAGAGAGTGATCTGTGACAATAAGAGAAGTTGTAAGTGCCACACTTTTACTTGCAGTACTGAGAATTTAACAGCCGGTACCCAGCATTCAGGTCATCAGGTTTTGCAATAATTTAAGGATCTTTCTTTTGGGTACTGCTTAATCCCACTTTACCCAAGACAGGCGGGCTGTCAGATCTGCACAGAACAGAAGGGAGAAAGGAAAACAGAGTAAAGACATACCACATGAATTTAAAAACATTTCAATTAGTGTTTAACAAGTCAACTATTCAGCCTCTCCACAAAAACAGTCTCATTCATTTAGATCTTTCCAAGTGGAGCTCTTCAGAAATACTGGTTAACTAGAAGCCTGAGAAAAGAGGTGATCTCTATGAGAGCCATTTCTGTTGTTTTAAACCTGTTTATCTATGAAGATTGGGGCAGCTGGAGAATTAAATATAAATATTCTCTATAGTCAAGAGAGTTATGATCAGTTGTATATTGGAAGTCACTTTTCTGGTTGTGTAGCTAAGGAAATTTAATAGGAAAGAAGAAAAGTCTTAATTAACTTTTCCTTTAAAGTAAGCGGGTTGCGTTTTCTCTGCAGGCTCAGTTCCTTTGACACTTCCCTGTGAAATGAAAGAAAAATATTCTTTTGCAGTGTCTTGTCTTTACTTATGCTGCTGTTTTTGAAGGCTAATATGCTTCAAGACCCATTTCCGAAAAGTGACAAAAGCCAAAGGACTTTATACTGCAAAGGGACAGGGTTAGAAAGGGTGATAATTGCCTTATACTGCAAAGTGCCAAGAACTACTGAAAATTCCCCCCTGCTCCTCCCTGCTCTGCTAAGGAACACAAAACCTGTTGCTTTCTATCTGAGACTTGAGCCCCCATGTTGGGCACTTGGGCAATTTCTCATCTTCACCATGTGGTGGACTGATGAAGCAACATATTCTGGTGGAAGCAAGCGCAAAGTTCAATCCCAAATAAATAGAAAACAGAATAACAGTCCTCCACTTAAAATTAGAAATAATTATATAGGAATGTAAATTGCAAGTAGGCGTTTGCTCCGTTACACTTCAAAACAAACCTGGAATCTGATTACGCTGTCTTGTGTGTCTGTGTTCTCACTGCTAAGCTGTAATATCTCTGAGAAAGTCTTGGTTACTTGAATATATGTATTTTAAGAAATGAGATTCTGTTTATGCCTAAAGCCAGGTGTTTTTCTCAGTCAGGTACAAGCTAAAGAAAACTTTTAAAGAAAATCTCTGCAGGCTCTGTCAGCTTTGCACAGAATAAAAATAAATAAAAAATCTAAAAAAAATTATTCTGAGAATAAATGGAATCTTTAATCTTGTTTGTAAAAGGAACCGTTCTCATAGGCTTAGTAAACCGGTTTTGGGTTTTTGTTTTGGTTTTGGGTTTGTTTTTTGGTTTTGGGGGTTTTTTTTATGTATTATTTTCTTTTAAGAACAAGGTCTTCCTTAAGTTTAGAAGAAAAGGTAAAAGAAAATGAGAAGGAAAGGTTGGATTTTTTTTTTCTATTGTGACATTACTTAGCTACTCTTCTCTGAGGGTACATTGTATGTTGTCAGAGCCATTTGAATGTGCTAAGTGGATATTCAAAAGCAATTTGACTGATTCAGTCCCATTAGCAGCCAAAAACATCTCTGTTTTTGATCCCCCAAAATATGACTCTCCATTTACTCACCACTTGTGTTCCAGGTTGCCCGCTGTTGGCTTTGCACATTGTTCTTCAGGCACTGCTCCACATAGGATTTCGGATCGCACCCAGAGAGGACGATCTCGCTGAGGAGAGCGATGTAGGCAATGGCCAGCCGCAGCGTGTCAATCTTGGAGAGACGCTTCTCATACGGGAAGGTGGGTACATGGCACCGGAGCTCATCGAAGGCTGAGTTGATGTTGAGCATCCTCTTCCTCTCACGGACGTTGGCGGCGTGGCGCTGGCGGAGG
>NW_010408401.1:5884-6508 GCF_000710305.1 Buceros rhinoceros silvestris | reverse complement strand
GGAGGGTGGCGGGAGAAGCCTCAGGGAGGTAGAAACTTGTCACCGCGGTTGCCCCGTGACCCTGAGGCGCCACACCTTACAGCAAAGCTACACCTGTGTGAAGAGATGCGCACCCGTCTGTGTACTGCGTGTGTGCATGTGTCTGTACGTTGCGTTTCAGTGTTTCCGTATGTACATCTGTGAACACACCTTGACTTCTGAGAGCTCCCGGGGAGCTGTGTGGTTTTTAGCAACTGGGTTCGCATCTAGGAATGGAAGTTAATGTAAAATGAAGCCATGCCGTTACAGTGGTAATGTGTGAAGAGATGCGCACCCGTCTGTGTACTGCGTGTGTGCATGTGTCTGTACGTTGCGTTTCAGTGTTTCCGTATGTACATCTGTGAACACACCTTGACTTCTGAGAGCTCCCGGGGAGCTGTGTGGTTTTTAGCAACTGGGTTCGCATCTAGGAATGGAAGTTAATGTAAAATGAAGCCATGCCGTTACAGTGGTAATACCCCTGTGCAGATTAGAATGTGCCCTCGCTGTAGCCACAGCTTCTCACACGTGGCTAATTTAGCTCTTCCTCCCAACAGGAGCCACTGATGGGTTCTTTCGGGTTGCCGGTCTAATGTCTGGTAGCAA
>NW_010408401.1:0-5790 GCF_000710305.1 Buceros rhinoceros silvestris | reverse complement strand
GTCTGCTAGGAAGAGTGTGCAAGGAAAAGGTTAGAGTAAATGTGGGGGTTTTCTTGCTGCGTGGCATTTGTGTAGTGAAGGGGATTAACGCTATTGTGCAGAGGGATAAGGCTAATATGTTACTCATAGCAGGTCTTGTCATCAGATGTAAAGGAAAAAATGGTGGTTTTCCTTGTAGGTATCAAATGTTTCTCTTGTGTGTAATGCTAAGGTCTATGAGTCCCTGTTACACGAGATGATAACAAAGAAAAGTCAGTCCAAAATATAAAATGAGGAAACTCCCAATGATTGTTCTTAATCGGCACCCTTTTGAGATTACTGGTAATAAAGCCAAGGGCTTACCGAGTCCTTTCTGAAACAGGGTCCTGCAGACTTGGACTGATACATGGGTGTAAGACTGGACTAGGGAGTCTTACGTGAACGTATTTTTTTCTTTCCTAAGGTTACATATCCTGGTGGGTTCTTGCCTGAAGAACACATCATTTTTCTCAATGTGTGCATCTTGGGTCAGCACAAAGAGACAGAATGCCTTCCTCCTGTTTTCCCGTCCTTGTTTCATGAGAAGATGTGCTTTGAAAATGTGGCTTTCACTTGTTAGATGCCTTGCGCTAGTAAGTCTAATGTCTCAAGCCTTGTACAAGCTGGAATTAATGCATAATCCTATTTTTCTTTACAGCTGACAGGTTATTCTTGTTTCACATGTATTTCAACAAAATATGATGAAGTATTAGGCCCATTCCTGGAAAGAAATAGACTTCAAAATTTCTTTAAGATTGTATGGTCTGAACTTGACAGCAGTAGTGGACAGAGGTCATCTCTCACATGGATGATTCTCACCTGATCTCAGTAACGGCAACGGTACATGAGCGTAATTAAACTTATTCTGTCTCAGATATGATTGTTCTAACATGTGAATGTTAGAATCAAGGTATCAAATTGCTGTCATAACTTGCCTCCTGTGGTGGAAACTTATGGAAGTATCATCTATCTCTTACAGAGCTATTGGTACAGAGCATTGCCGACCTCCCTTCACTGAGAACACAGTTAATGGGGTTTGGAATGAAGAGGAGAACCAGGGACGAGTGTGGTTTGGGGTGAGAGACTTTGTTACAGTAACCCAGGTTAGTTTGTCTCCTTCATCAGAGTATGTAGGGCCCCAAGCACATCTTACCTTGTTGTCATGGTAACGTGGGATAGTTTGTTGCTTCCCATCTGAGTCTGTAGAGTCCCAAGGACATCTTATTTTATAACGGTCACCTGGGGTAGTTCACTTCTTCCCATCCAAATATGCAGAGTCCGAGCGTGTTCTACCTTGTTGTAATGGTACCCCAGGAAGGCTTGCTTCCCTACTGACCTGCACCCACCTTTGCACAGGCAGCAGTGTGATGGCAAGCTGAAGATCTTGGAATTCAGACAACAGCACCTGCGTTACATCAGTGAGTTTGATAGTGAGCAGAACAGGATGTTGCGTATATATGATACGTTAATCAGTGCAAGTTTTATTATCCACCTCTGTGGTGCTTTCCTTTGAGCTTCACTCCCAAGCAGAATTCCACTGCATCAGGTCCCCATTTGATCATCATTGGTGTGCTGGGGCTCTCACCACGGTAATGCCATATGTTCATAAAGCCGAAGGTTTCACTTGCTGAGTGTTGTGCCTTGTCCCTGAGGGAGATGCGCCTGATTTTGCTTAGGCCCTCAGTTAGTAGGACACTGGTCTCATGCTGTGTGGTTGGGTAGTCAAACTACATGATTGTTTACAACGTGCTGCCTCTCTGGAGGGGATGTATTTCAAAACTAATGGTGTCTGTCTTTCAACACCATTTTATGATTACATGTTTGCTGAGCAAACATTGGAATGTTGTGATCTTTTATCAACATTTTTTATTTTATTTCTGCAGGCAGCTGATTAGAATAATTAGTTGTTTGCCCAGTGAGGTGACTCCTAGGCACACTGAAAGCACTGAGAAATCAGCTGGACCAAGATGTAGCATGCTGTATATAAACACACGCATTATACACACTTTGTAAAACATGCATTATACGTCATCTGCATACATGTGCTGTCACAGCTTTGGACATTCTGTACACTGTAACTAGGTAGTCTGCCTTCAAGCCTTGCAGTCATCTCCACCCTCAAATACTCAGGGTGCTTGTGACTTGGAAAGTCACAAGCTGGAAAGTTAATGACACCATCAAACTCCAGTGCTGCTCTGCTAAGCCAAACCTTTCAGAACTAATAAAAACATAACTTGTTTTCTGCCCTCCTCATGTCATGTTCAGAAGACAAAGTAATCTGGTGCACCATTGCAGATGAAGTGAATAAGCCATTTGCCGGAGAAGCAATTATACTCTCAGGCAGGCAGGCAAAAAAAAAAATCTGATGTTGTTGTGTTCTTTTTTGTATGCAAATACAGAACCTAATGGTTTGGCTTTGCTGTTCTTCTGTGGTTTTGTTTGCTGTGGCCCTCAAGAATATGAACTGAAAGGTTTCCTGACACAGAGAAGGACTAAAAAGATCTGTAGTTAAAAGGAACTGCTGTCTTAAACATTTCCAATGTCAAATAGTTCTACGTCATGCTGAGCATGTGCCATTCCTGTACCACTCTTCCTAGGCCCACTGAGCTCCCAACCACCACCTATTACTGATAGTAACTTTATGCATGAGAGAGGGAGCATTCTGTCAAGGACATTCATAATTTGCTGACTTCAGTGCGTAGCTGTTAATTAAAATACCATGTAACAACCTCAACAGCTATTTTTCTGTGTGTGTTTTTTTTGTTCTTTCACAGTGGGGGACGACTTTGCATTTTACGAAGAAAATACATGAGATTTTCTGTTCCCAGGGTGCAAACTAACTCCTGCACACCCTGGTTTGGTTAGAGAACTAATGATGAATACATCTCGTTTCCCAGTAAGTTGACTGAAACTGGTACTTACCATACATGTCTGAAGAAGGAAGAAATCCAGCTACTTAGTAGCAAGTTTTTGAGGACTGGAGTGTGACTATTCCTCTGGTACTCTTGAGAAGAAAGGGACGCTCATGTGCTCCTAATGTAGAAGTGCCTCAGAGAATGTATCAGGTATGTGCTATCCTAACAGTTACATCTGTTAGTCACAGACACTAAGAATAATTTCTCTGCATAGTCAGGTTAGAAGACCTAATAGCAAAATTTTATGTTCAGTTATATACCTCCATGCATGGATTATGTGAAAGGGCCGGGTGCTTAAAAGATGTTCAAGTTCCTTTGTACCAGCTGCCTTTGAGGATGCCAGCTTTCTGTCCATTTTCTTTTTGTCATGTACAGGCCTTGTTTTTTCACTGCCTGTTCTCACTCATCTCTTGGGTGTCTTTCATTTTCATATGTTTGTAAATCCTTCCAGTGCCTGTTCTTGCTAGGGTTCGTTGTTTCCTGAAGCAGCAATAGCAGCCTAAAATGATTATGTTTTCATCCTTCTCACTGCATTATGGATTGGATTATGCCAAGGAAGCAATAAAACTGACTGGAATTTCATTAAAGTGAGACCGTTGCAGCTTCGAATAGTATTGAACAGAGAGGAGCATACTTCCTGCAGACTCAAATTTGCTTTGATTAATTCAGAAAGTTCTTGTGATTACTCTAAACTAGGAATACTATTAGCTCAAGTGGAAAGCTGTGGTTTTGCGCAGGTATAGAAAATACTGGACTTAGGAAAAATTAACTGTTGGAAAGTTCTGCCTAGTGCAAGAGTATTTTCTATATATTTAGAACAGCAATTTAGAAATATATGTTCTGGTTAACCAAATGTTACATTGTGTAATGCTTTAACTTGGTCCTTAAGAAGCAGCTGAGAGCAAAAAAGGTGCTGACATATTGGTAAAGATGATTTGAGAGTACCCTTGGACTAGCTCAGATCCAGCCAGAGAAATGGCAGCATCACTTAATTTCTCTGGCTGGACTTGGGCCAGCCAGATGCTGCCCTTATTTCTTTGCTTCTTCACTGCTGCTGCTTCTGTTTTCTCCTCTTTGCATAAAGAAAGGGTCAAATATAGTTGAAGGTACTGTACTGTGATTTCTCTATTACTCTTGTAGAACTGCTAGAAATGCACAATTCAAAGTTGAAGGCAAGTGAACGGATTTTACTTATTTATTTATTTCTTTAGTTACAGGTCATTAGTGTCTTTTACAGTATTTGTCATGGCATTACCCCCCTTGAAAGACAAACTAGAATTCCTTTTTCACACCATTTTGGAAATTGTCCTTTGGGCTACCTTGATCCACTACGAAGAGTAGAGTGCAAATGGAGCTGCTAATCAAACAGTGAAGAGCTGTACATCTTCTCTGTAGTTCAAAGGATTCTACTCACCTTTCTTCATAATAGTGGCTTTCTGAGGAGAAATGCTCTGAGACAGTGCATTGAGCATGTTTTGATCTTGCTGGCCCGTGCATTGTGTTTCCCGGCTTGCATGGTTTAGATCTATTATGAGGGCAGAATAAAATCAAATTACTGCTTTTCATAGCAAAATTGCTCTACAACTGTTCTTTGCTGGTACGTTTGCCACAAGTAATTTTTAGCTGCTCTGCCTTTTTTAGTCACTTTTGATTCTACAGTTGCAGTGAAGTGTTCTTATTATAAGTGATGTATATGCAGTGATTATGTTTTAAATCCTTCCCCCTTAACTGTTATTCTTAAGGGAATAGCATAAAAAATAGAGTTCTTCACAGGAACAACCATTACAGAGCTTCCACTTCAGTGCGGAAGGAAGAATTGCCTAAGTATTTATGGTAAGGATGCAGACCTGGTTACAATTTTACAACGTTTGACTGAGTCTGTTTGAGTTTAGCTTTGCTGTTGCCTTTGTATCTAGATACTTTAGGCAGCAATGGTAGGTAAGATTTAAGGCAATGCTAGGGGACCTAGATTTTGTTGTAACAACAGCGGATCTGAACGACTGAAGCAAAGCCATCTATTTCTCAGTTTGTTGCCTGCTATCACAGATGCTCTCATCTTGTAATTATTAAGCAACTTGTTCCAGGGAAAGCCCACAAAACCAAATAATTCTTGCATTGCTTTCTGTGGAAGGTAGGATTTGAGCAGGTCATGATCCCTTGATTTGATGGCATTTCAGTGCTTCCTGTCTTTTGCTGACAGTGTGTCACCAGTTTGGCCAAGGCTGAGCCAAGGTCCGGTAACGATAATACAATTCCAGCAGAAATAGGGGAAAGGAGAAAAGAATTCGTGAGACCTCTAATATGCTTTTTGGAAAACTGAAACAAACTTTAATAACACAACAAAACAGAAAAATATTAAATACAAAAAGAAAACCGGTAAGATACTGAGGGTTTTTTAGGAAATGGAAAGGTGAGGGTTAAAACCACGGGACGGAAAGTAAAACCACGGCAGTTCAAAGATGGCGGTGGCCACGTGGTCTGCCGCGTGAGCAGAACACAGAAAACCTGCGCAATTACAAATTACCCGGCAGCGCGAGATAAAATAGAATTGGCTCAATCCTACCAGTCTCTATCGTGGATTTAGGCAAAAGCAGAATGCAAGCTCCGGCGGCGAAAAGCAGTGGTCAGAAAAAATCTCCTGGGCGCATGGCACGGCTTCTCCAGCACAGCGGCGGTGAAAGCGGTGAGGGTTTTTTTTTTCCCAGCGCAGCTCAGCATCTCCAGTGAGTGGTGGCACGCAGCACGGCTTCTCCGGCACAGCGGCAGTGAAAGTGGCGTGGCAGCTCCGGGGATGGCTCTGGCGGCAGCGTGCGGCCGCGAAAGCAGCGGGCACACGGTTCCTTTGCCGAGAAGCGGC
>NW_010408400.1:0-5544 GCF_000710305.1 Buceros rhinoceros silvestris | reverse complement strand
GATCTAAACTTTTTTAAAGGTGCCTTCTCTGTCCTGCGTGGCTTGAATGCACTCTCTCTAGGCACAGGGTGATTACATCAGCCTCATTTCCATAGGGAGCCAGAGTTTAGGTTCGAAAACTCTATTGGAAGGTGAACAAGAAGCAAAAAAAGACTTAGGAAATCATTGCAACACCTACCCTTCTGGTACCTGCCTCCTGAGCTGGGTCCCAAACCCTTTCACAGCTCCATTTGCTTGTGGGAGGAGACAGACGTTGCAGAACTGGAGTAGGGTTCTGTGCAGCAGACAGGGAAGCATCTGGGAAAGTGTTAGGGAAGCGCTGGGTGGCAAGTTCTTCGAGAGCATAGGCCTCAGCTGAGCAAAGGGTTTTCCAGATCACAGCCAAGTACTCGTTACCTAAATTCTGTTATGGATCAAATTCCAAATTAATAGGTGAACTTTATAGTTAAGCTCCCAGGCTGAATCCCAGGATTTCTGAACCTAAGGAATTTGGAAGTTTAACGGGGATGTGGGAAAACAACTTAATTTGGGAGAAAAGATTTACTAATCAAGGTTTGCAAAAGTCAGTTTTCCATTGGATTTTAATTTGCATAGCCAGCTGTCCCACATCAGTTGAATCTTCTTGCAGGCATGTTCCCAGTATGGCATTTTGGAGCAAAAAGATTTCTGTGTTTCTTACAGGTAGCCTAAAGATGGATGCTCCCAAAGAAGTTCAGCCTACAGGAGAGTTCACGTGTCAGCTCTGTGGCTTAACAGCTCCATACACGTACTACGGGCAGAAGCCACCGAACACACGCTTTATTGTGTAAGTACAGTCTTTTATGTTACAGACTTCATTTATGCTATGAGCATTAGAAGCCTTGTGCTGTGGAACAACGTGCACTGCATGAGCACAGTAACGTACCATACTGCCCCTGAATATAAGGTTTGGTACTTAAAGTGACCTTCTTTTTCCCAAGGGAAGAAACGTTAAAAAATGTCGGCATTTATAGCAAAGACAAAAGTCGGCTTTCTCATCCTGCTTCAGTAACATGCAAAGATTTATATTTAACCTATTTCCTAACCCTAGTGACCAGCCTGGTATTTACCTATACCATTATTTTCCTGCTAGAGTACTGTTGAGTGCCAGCCTAGCATTTCTGAGCATAGCCCTTTCCTCACAGCTGTGTCAGCTGGGCAACACGTAAACACAGTGTGAATTGAATACGTAAGGTAAACCCACTTTTTAAGAGCTGTTTGACATGATGCGGAGTCTTGAACAGCAATGCTTTATCATTTGATTTAGACAATTCTTTGGCAGATTGTATGACATTAAAGTGTGTGGGAATTCAGTACATAGTTACATTTTAGGAGACTGAAGCCTTTCCCATCTCTGCTAAGAAGTGGTAGTTTGACCAGAAACTATGCAGTTGTGACTTTGTCTGCAGACATTAAAGTCCCCAGAAAACAAAGCTCTTATTTTTAAATATACGAGTAGCTCCACTGAGGCCATCCTGGTCAACGAACCCATCAGCAAACATGATCAAGAGCTCACTGGGACTGGAAGTCAGGCATGCATTCGGTATTTCACCCCAGTCAGACTGCTGAGTTTCTCATGAAATGGAAACAGCTGATGATCACTGCCTGCTTGGGCTGTTTTCCTTGGGCAGCTGTATTTTTATCATTCTAAATCCCATTGTGCTACTGGTTTTCCCTCTCCTACTTGGCAGAGCAATAGCCCACCTTTGATCTAGATTCAGACTAAGAAGTCTGAATACAAGCTGAACTTCAGGTTATCCAAGCTCAGTGTTAACATGTCAGCTTCGTTTGGATTGCTGAGATTCAAAAAGCAGAAGGATAATGCTGCAGTGTAACACTTCTGTACGTGTGTATAAGAAATAGCTTTACACGCTGTCTTTGTTGGCTTGCTTCCTGGCCTACTCACATGTCCTAAATGCAGCGCTACAAGAAAGTAAGCCAGACATGAAGGCTTGTACAATGGCCAGGTCCCTGCACTGACAATGACTACATTAAGACTGTAAACCTTGCACAGGGAGCTTTGCAAAGGTAATCCGGTCTTTGTACGCTAGGACACTTGATGACAAGGGATCTGCCATGTTAAGATTACTGATCTTTTTAACAGTGGAAGGCTCGAGCCATACCGTTTTTTGTTTGAGTGGAGAGGAAAAGGAAAAAGGAATGCATTCACAGATGCAAATGTGTGTGTGTGGACAAGGAGAAGGCAGTATGAGTTAACAGAGGATCTTTTAAATGTATATTGTGCTCCATATTACTACGGAATCCAAGATTAATTTAAGTCCAAGAATAAGCCAGCCTTGCAGGGTGCCCTGTGCAGAAGGCACCCAATTGACAGTTGCCATATTCTGCCTGGAGGTCCCAGGAAGAATAAGGCTGTAGTCTCTCTCAAGCAGTTTGCCAAACTATTAATAAATGCACTCCCTTAACACCCTGGAGCAAACAGTATAGTCTGTAACATAACGTGAACTTATTTCAGGTCATTGCAATCCTCTGTGCGTGGTAGCGCATGCTTTCAAGAGGTGGCAACCTTAGCTTTACAGCAGTGACGTGACTAAGAGCAGTAAGACCTTGTTTTATACTCACATGCACACAGCTTTGGAAGAGACCTTCTAATTAAGAGCTGTGCAATGAAAGAACAGCTTGACAAGGCACTGAAGCTGGCCATGCTAAGGAGTGCCTGTCATAAAAATGGAAGACAAAAACATATCTTAAGGTAGAGCACTGAGAAAAACCTAGTACGATAACATCGAGAGGATCACCAGTTGCCTTAATTTTGGAAGATATATAGAAGGTGCAGTACAGGTCAGAAGGCAGCCCCGGTGGTGTTTTTGGAGAGGAAAGGAGCTGCATAGCTGCTACATTGCCTCACGTACAACACCAGGCCGAGCAAGTCAAGTAGAAAGGGCTCATAACTTTTCAGCTTCCACAATTTCCCCATTTCAACGCTTCCTTACTGTGAAATCTACCCTTAAAAGCCTGAAATTATTCTCTTACAGGCTTTTGGAAGAAAGCTATGTCATGAAGGATCCTTTCACCCCTGACAAGGACAAATTCCTCATCCTCGGGTCTCACTGCAGTTTGTGTAGCCGATCAGTGTGCGTTGGTACAGTAAGTAACAAGAAAAACAAACTTCTTCAATCATTACTTTTTGTTCCAGTCCTGGTGCCCTGTTAGAGAAAGAGCAAAAAGCAAAAACCCAAACAGCTTATTTCTAAGGCAATATAATTATATGTTCTGTAGGATTCCCCCAGATAAAACACTTTGAAAACGATCAGCAACTTCCAGTGTTCCATTTTCAGATGAGCACAGGCCAGCCTCACAAAGCCAGTGAGTGCTCTTTTCCACTTTGCTAGTGGGAAAGGAAATGAAAGAGAGATCACATACCACTTCAAGACCTTTAAGGTTCAGTAGATTGTACTATACCAACAAAAGATTTTTTTTTTTCCATAAAGGGAATATGAACATCCGTGGATTGCTAGGTTTGCATCCATAGCACAGGGCCATCGTCCTATTTGCAAAAGCTAATGTAGAAAGTGAGGAGGGAAGAGAGTTGTGCAATGCCGTGATCGCTCTCTGAAGAAGAATGAGTTTGAGTAGCAGCTGACAGGCTGCTTTAAAACTATGAAATCTGAGTGTGGTCCAGAAAGGTAGTGTAAAATTACAGTTGTCTTAATTCCTTCTCCTCAGTGCAGAACTGGCCCCTTTGTTTGCTGTGAGTTCAAAGCAAAAATGAAGACAAGTTATTACACAATTACCAATGTCCAGAGGCTGTACTTTGCTTCCTCGAGGCAGCACAATAAATTGAGAAAACTTAAGTTCTGCTTCTTTCCCTCCACAAAGCAGTTCTGTGGTTGAAAGAGACTCAGGCCTCATGCATGACTCAACTCACGCGGAGACGTCATCAGACTGTTTGCAGGGACTACGGCACGTATTTGTTATACCAGACACCATTGTTCTAAGAGCAGACAGATCCAGGCCTTCTCTTCCAAAGTGGTTGTTTGCTATCCTAGAGTAACTGCTTAGATCTAGAGTGCAGCTAACACCGTGCGCTATTAGCAAGAGCACACCTTGGTCTTAAGGGACAGCGTTAGCAGTTTTCAAATCCAAACTGTTCAGCCAATTCTGTAATTGCAGTAGTGAGGGGCCAGCTCCAGTGACGTGATGGGTACTGCAAGTACCGAGTAGTGGGAGTTTTAAAACAGCCTGACCTGCTGAAGGCTTTCTGCAGATGTTGAAAAGTTTTTTCATGTTTGGTGGCCAGTTATAGCTCTGGTGGGAGAAAGGAAAACCTCTGACCTCCTCAAAGCATGAGGTGAGATAATCTGGGCAACTGAGACGTCTCATATGCAAATGCCAGACAGTTTCTCTGTGGGAACTTGAGGAAACTCTCTTGAGCAAAACAAAGGGCAAAATCACACTGACAAAATCTAGAGGGTTGGGCAGACACGGCCAAAAGGAAATTGGCACACTTGGACAAGTTTAGCTGCTATTCTGACTCGTAGGGAATTAGCACCAAGGGTAGATTTGGTCCACTGTCCTAAAAGGAGTATGCGCCTTTCTCCTGATTAAGTTTGTTTCCTACTCCTGAAGTAGCTTCTGTCATTCAAATGAATGGAAAAGACCAAAAGGTTAGACTAGGGGTTGCAACCGAGAATTTTTTTTTTTTCAATCCTTCCCGCTTTGTGGAACTACCCGAGGACTGCGTGGGAATCAGATGAAGTGCCAGTGCTCTCTGGTTATGTCTTTGACAGCTGGGCACAAATTTGCAGAGCTGAGTAGCTCAAGGCAGTTGTGTGGAGACAAAGCTCACATGTGAGCAAGATCTTCCTAGCGACAAAGTCCCTGCCTTGGCTGGTAGTTACCTCACTCCCAGGCACAGCCAGAGGACGAGGCAAGTGCAGCTAGTCACTTGGGCTTATGGACTCCATTCCTGCCCTGACACGTCAGGCTTATCCCTCCTTTTTTAACAGCAGAGTATTAGCAACTCAAGGCACATATTGGGCAAACTTGAGCACATTTAGCTCTTTTCATTCCCAAATGGATTTATGAAGGATTCTACAGATTTTTTTCCAAGTCTGTCAGTTAAATCTGTCAGAAATAGTGTTTCAGCAACTCAGTATCTTTCCACAAAGCGTGTGTTTCTGCATGAAGGCGGGGCTTTTTCTTTTGAGTTATTAATTATTTCAGTTAATCTAGGGCATGGCGATGTAGAGAAGATATTAGCAGTGAGCTATTAGAAGCCTCTTCTAATCTTTTTGACATTCCTGCCTATTGTAGAAATATGTCAGTCATTTACTTCTTGTTATCTGAGCCTTCAAGATTCCCCTGATGGTATCGCTCAAAGCAAAAACTTAATTGTAGGTAATTGAGAGTAGATTTCTTCCCCAACTGGCCGGGCCAGATAGTGAATCACACATATGACTATGGTTTCAAAATGTATTTAGCAACACTACGTAGGTAATATTGAAAGAGATCTGCAGAAATTATAATTAGTGCTTTAAACACCCACACCACAAAGTAGGTAAA
>NW_010408399.1:0-1342 GCF_000710305.1 Buceros rhinoceros silvestris | reverse complement strand
CGGGGGAAACAGCCCCCCTTCTCAAACCGCCACACCATGTTATTTCAAGGTAATAGTCTGATTTTACTGTTCTCCAGATAAAATTAGCCTTTAATCTCTTTGTGGCCTGCCTGTGTGCGGGCAGAATGGAAAAGCTTCCTCAACACAGAGTAATTTCTCTGCCTGCTTATGGGGAGGGACACTGAGAAAAGTTGTCCTCTCCAGCTGCCGCAGCCCAACACAGCCCACTTGTCTTCTGGAGATGATGCTGAAAGTATTTCCCCTAAAACGGTGACATTTAATGTAGGTAAGATCTCTGGTTAGTTTAGCAGCAAAGCTCTAACTGAACATATACAAACTACAATTCCTCCATGCCTGTTTCCTAATCAGACTAAATTCAAATAGGTTTCCGATGTCCATCCCTCCCATACCTGAGGTCTTTCTCCAGAAGAGGAAAATATTAGAAGTTTTCAGCAACTTGGTGGCAAAGACTTTTTTAATATGGAGGTGGATAATGGGAAAAAGTTTCCTTTAATTTTTTTGGAAAAACAATTGAACTGTTTTCACCCAATGAAAGAAAAAAGCTTTTAAAAAATTGCATCAGACACAAACATGAAAAATTGTATGCAGCACAGCAGGGCAAAATGCAACCATCTGAAAAACAGGGGTTGTGATCAAAAAGTATTGGATAAGCCTAATTGCAAGCGGAGTTAGCCATACCTTCAGTAACAATATATAATATGTGGATAGCTGCAGGAAAACTTGGGACTGCACACCCATGTGAGAAAATGTCAAAAATAACAATTCTTGTGTGTAGAATATAGCTCACCATTATCAACATGCAAAAATGTAAAGCTTTTCTTTTAAGGTAGGATTTCTGCATTGTGGGTTGGTTTTTGAACTAAAGGGCAATGTTTGACAATCATCCTCCAGTCCTTAATATTTTTTAAGTCATGTATTCACTCCTCCAACCTAGGAAAAGCGTGCATCTTCATCCTCTCGTTCCCATGAGATACAGTTCGTGCTGCGTATTTGTGACACGATTTTCAGCATGTGTGTGTTTTCTTTTATTTCCTTTTTTTTTTTGTTGTTGTTTTTTTTTTTCTGGGGCCAAAGAAAGGAAAGAGGACTGTGCTCTCGCTGCTCTTTGCGAAAACGGGCCACTGAAAGCCGTATCAGGGCTGATTGCACCGGTCCCGCTTTAGAGCGAGGTTCCTCCAGGGGCGAACTGCGAAGGGCCACATTTAAAGTCTCTCCCACCGAGAGCGAAGGACTTTTTTTCCCCTTTTCTCTCCCCTTCGGATGTCGAGGAGGAGGCTCCCGGGAGCGCCGCGCAGGGCTGCTAGCGAGTTGGGCGGCTACC
>NW_010408398.1:0-5646 GCF_000710305.1 Buceros rhinoceros silvestris | reverse complement strand
GGTCTTGTTGAATTTCATACAGTTAGCCTCAAGTTCTGAAACTAGTCCTTGACAAATTTAAACTACAACAATACACTGAAACTGCAAAAACACATCTGAAGTCTTCCATGCAATGAATGGTCTTTCTGTAAAGGAAATAACATGCAGGAGCACGTTATTTGTTGTACTCTAATCCTGAGAATTTACAAGCTATATTTCAGAAGCCAGTTTTGTTGCCTAAACATTAACATTTATACTTCTCTAAAATACTGCCCAGTTCTTGACATTAACCAAGGTGGACATGGTTAGGTTTGAAGGCTGAGAGACATGCTTTGTATTTGCAGGGCTCAGTGAGTGCAGTTGCATATTGGGCAGAGCAGCTAGCCTCATGTAGGCAGTTGCACCATTCTGTTGTGTTGCTAATAAAAAAAAAATGTAAAATAAGCTAGAGTGTTCAATAAGCAAAATGAATGATAGACTCATTCAGCAAGATCCAACTTTTATCTCGAAAGTCTACTGCAGATGAGAAGGACCACTATCATAATGCTCATTTCCATTAACTCTTTAACAGTACTTAAAATAATAGGAATACATTGAGGAATGCAACAGCCTCCAATGCTGTTATGTAAATTACTGATGTCATTACAATAGCTCTAAATTATCATGATACCCAGCTCTGACATGTTCATACAGCTGCAACCAGTAACCAGCAGCTTAAAACGTCACCTCTAGATTCAGGACAGCTCTCATGAGGCAGAACAGCTGTCAGCTTGCTGGTTACCCAACATACAATCAATGCAGAAAGCAAAAATCATCGCAGCGTCTCTATGACTTGCAATACAGGCAAGGGGTTCCATTTCTACTACCAATATTCAGTGTAAGAACAAGAAAGGTTTCCTGTAACAGGAATAATTTTCTCCTCTATTTTCTGCTTTCGACCATACCTTGTAATATTAGCATTATCAGCACTCTAAGGTAGGAACCTTGATTTCTCAAATACTCTTCATGAGTCAGGTGAACAAGCCACCAAGTTTCACAACAAGTATTTCACTAGTTACTGTTAAGAGAGTGACATGCCAGTGACCTGTATTTGTGCTTTATTTATCTTAGTTATAAATAGCTTAAGGTACAGTGTTAACAGAGTAAGTGAAGAGAAACATCTATTGCTTTTGAGCTTCTTATGAAGTTACATGGGAAATGAGAGTGAAATTTCCTGGTGAGCCAATGACTGTAGGATCATGCACCACATGTACGTGGAAAGGAATGCCAAAGTCGTTCATATTAACTTATTTCTATTCTTGCAGTATCATGGCTTATTAGCATACCCCTTACATCATTTTTAATCCTTTTTTATTCTCTACCTTTCTTAAGTAACTGGTGAAGATAAGTAACCATTAACCTATCAACAGTTAAGCAAAGATCCAAACAACCAAAGAAATATGACTACATTCAACAAAGAAAGGTTGAAAAGCATGACAAAAACAGCACAGTGAAAGCATAACTGAACACCGGTGCATACTGTTTGTCACAAAATATTCCTATGATAAATATACTCAAAATAGTCTTTAAACAATTTAGATTTTATTCCCTCTAAGAAGATACACCACCATGATCAGTTATGGAATTAACCAATGCAAAAAAACTTTCCCTTTTAATGAGGTATGCCTAAATATTGCATAAGCATTGTTTTAGATACTTTTTCATCTTCCTTGGAAGTCTGAATTAGTACATGAACAAACCTTTGTTAAAACGTAAACACAGCAAAGTGGAAAAAATGAGATATGGAAACCTTAATCCAGTTGTAAGTAAAATTCAGTGAGCCAGTGGAAGATTTTAATTACCTTTATTTTATGCAAAGTAATTAAAAAGAAGAAAATTTTCCACTGTAAAGAATTAGGGCAAGGGGGAGAACATTACAGTGTCTTACAAAGCAGTGTTGAGTGCAGCATTACACAAAAAAGCTGATTTTTTCACAAGTAGAGATTCAAACAAATTCAAGGGGAAAAAAAAACTGAAAGAGACACCCTTACTTGGAATTTTGCCAAGACAGATCTTGATACTCTAGCAAGGATTATACACACAGTTTATATAGAATTTGGAATGGACTTGCAGAAAAGTAACCCATCATAATAAATACGGCTCGGTGAGGACCTTGTTAGTACAGAAATTAGAAACAACAGATAGAAGATTATATCCAAGTTTAACATTATTTTCAAACACTTTACAGGATTCATGCCATGGACAAGAAAAAGCATGTAACATGAGAAACTAAGCATACTGCTGTCTGCAAGCAATGAACACAACCTGTTTTCAAATGCCTTCTTTACAGAGCTGACTGGAGTTGAACACACATGATAGTTCTAGTCAAATACAGAGCACCCACAGCACAAATACACCTTGTTTACATCGGTACTACATTCACATAGGTGTATCTGTAATGGTTTTGTGAGAATATTTAGTAATTCTCTGTATACCAAATTGAGCTGCTCAGAGTTATTTCCAAAACCACAGAAGTAGCCTTTCTTTGGAGAACTGCAGGAAGTTACTACAGAACTACCCCCCTCCCACCCCCCACCCCCCCTCAAGCAGACTTGGTCTGAATGATAGCATTGGCAAATTCTGCCTCACTGCAACAAGACCAAACTCAGATAAAGAAGTATTTGTATGAAGCATCACCAAGACTTCGCGAAAGGCATTAGAGCAGTCCAAAACAAACAAATCCAACAACACACCACAAGCAAACAAAATAAATGCAAAATTTAAATCCTCCACCACCCCTCTCCTCCAAACATTGTCCATGAGTAGTGTTTCCCAGAGGCACCACACGAAAGCAATCCAACAATCAAATCATGTCCAAGCCACACAATTATATAACACACTTCCTTCATTACACTAAAAGTTAGCATTCTTGCTAATGCTTTAAGATAGTTTAAAGATAAAACTTCATGATAAAATTAAACAATCTTTATGGATATTGCTTATGGCCTTTGGAACACGCTATACATCCTGATTTAAAACTGCTTAGCTACTTGGAAACAGGCAGTTAGAAAATCAAGCATGTTCTAACTACTCAGCTCTAGACAACTACCACACCAATATAAGCCTATAGAGATGTGTATACAATTACACAAGAAGATACGTACGTATCGTCTTAAAGATATGTACGTATCTTCTTAAATGCACCTCTCCTCTTATAATTACCAAGACAACACCTCCATAATGATCTAATACAGTGGTGTCTTCCTTAGTCTAGTTAGGAAATTCAGGTGGCTACCTTGCAGCTAAAGGTTTCTGAAAGAGCCACAAGGTAACAAGTTAGTTTCATTAAACACTTCAGTTTCATTAAAAGGAAAAGACAAGTCAAAGGTTACTTTCAGACAATGTAACATCTCCAGAAGACCAGCGCTCATTGTATTAGTACCGCATCAAGAGCAGTTACGTTTTTTAGAAGTACCTGCACACTAAAATTTTCACACAGCCAGAAGCCATGGCTGTAAGCACACATTTCAGATAGCTGAGATCAGAAGCAGCTCCAAGAGTATTTCACTGCTAGGAAATGACAATACTTCTCCACAAGTTCCAGCATTCACTGGAATAATGCAGTTACATAGGACACCGCACAAAACTGAATGATAGTTGAATCTGTCTCTGCTGGCTCGCTTCCTCCCCAACCTAAAAATTCAGAGAACTGAACATCCTCCTGATCAGCAATTCCCAACTCCACAACACAGTTTTCCAGCATGAGAATCACTTTTGAACTTCTCACATGCCACATTTATGTAAACAGAAACACACTGGCTTTTTTAGTGCTAAAAAGCAGAAAATTGCACTGATCACAAAAAGCTGAAAATCCCAATTTCACCCTTTAACTGCTGACTATCACTAGCAGGTATCATGGTTCAATATTCAAACAAATAGAGAAACATGGAACAACCTGCATTTGTTACCAGAATAAGAAGTTACTAATACACATTACTAATTACTGAGCTTGAAGAGAATGACTGAGGAACCATACTGACGTCTGGCTAAATATCTCTGGCAACCTTTTGATACTTTCTATACTGTGAATAGGAAATTTCTATTATTCACTGATGAAAGTTAAGCTTCACATCTTGATAAAGAAAAAATGTATCAATGAATTTTGGATACAGATCTGCAAAATCCAAAGATCCTAATGAATTTACTTAATAAAGGGCTTTTGAAGTCAGCTGAAGCCCTCCTGTAAATACCATTTACAGACTTCCAGTTTCAGATTTCACAGAATTTAAATAAGATCCTTGTAAACTGAAGCTAACACATCAATGTCCAGCTGCTGACCAACTAAGGGGTTAAGTATGTATGGTTTACCATTTCAAACTACCAACTTGCGGAAGTGACAAGATCTTCCAAAGTTAAATACCATCTGTTTCAAGCCTTTTGACCAGCACACTCTAAATACTGCTACCAAACTGCTGATTGCCATTAACAGAATACTCCTGCAAGAAAGTATCCAGAGACTAACAGGGTGCATTCTGCACCAGAGGACCAGGTGAATCAGTTACCACACAAGACAATCAGCTCTATTATTCTAATATTACCTTACACTGACCCAAGAGGAAGATTCCACCATCCCATAATTACATCTGTACAACAAAATGATGCTTTTTTTTTCAAATTATATATATATATAAAATAATCCTTCCTGTCTTAAGTGTAAAATCTTTTATATAAAGGTACTCAGTGTAATGTGCTGCAGACTTAATTCAAAGTCCACTGAAATTAAGTTCAAGACTCATCTAATTCAGTGTGGTTTGGATTAGGCACTATGCGAAAAAAGAACAAAACACCCACCACTTGAAAAACAAGTAAAGCTCTCCTGAAATTGTTGCAGCATTTTATAACTTCAAGTTATTTCAGCGTAAGCCTTACAAACTATACATGTACATACATACACTTAACTAATAGCTATGAAAACCATAAAAGATACTTTTCCCCCCCATTTGATAGCATCAGAGTAAAACCAATAGTAGCCAAACATCTCAGAAGAACAGTTAATACCAGAATTAATGCCTAAGTTCTAGTTCTACTGACTCAATTCGAGCTACCGTGATTTAATTCAGACATGTTGAAGTGATGTTTCAGAATGACAGTTCAAGTGTATGCTTTGATCTAAAACACTTCTAGACACCATACTTCTAGAAGATGAAACCTTTAAAACCATGTTCACATCTCAGTTCCACTAAAATATCATTTGGAGAAGGAAGATGTTGACTATTTGCAGAAGAGCCCCAATTACTCATATGAATGTTATGCTTAGAGGCCAAACAGGTATTCACAAATATTCACAAATTATTCTCTGGGGCTCCTACTCCCAAGCGTTCTACTGATGCAATTTTTATTAGGGGAGAAGGAAACAAGAATGCGTCAAATATTCAAAACAACTGAGGATGACGTGCAACTAGTCTACAGAAGATTATACTGGGAAGATCCCAGGACCCTAAAAAACGTCCCAGTGGCAGCTGAGATCTCTCAGAGAAGATCACTGGCCAGGGCGGCAGGCCATAGTTGTTAACCTGGCGTCTACAGGGGCCGAGAGCAGGGAACAGTGAGCTGCTCACGCAGAACATTATCTCCCGCTTACCCTAGGCTACAAAGGCAAAGACGAAAGCGGTCGCTAGGGCGGGGGGG
>NW_010408397.1:11971-12727 GCF_000710305.1 Buceros rhinoceros silvestris | reverse complement strand
ACTGGAGGAGCTGAAAGGGCTTTTCCACCCTAAAGCATTCTGTGATTCCCCCCTCACCACCCTGACCCCTGAGCCATCACGCCTGTGCAAGAGCGTGGAGCTGAGCGATCCCCCCGCACCGCATTGCTGCTTCACTCCTTTAATCTGAGAAGCCTGAGTGGTTTTGCAGAGATGTCTCCCTCTGAACGGAAAATATTTTTACCAGCGCAAAAAAACCTCAGGAGGTTTTGTCTGGGAAAACGTTCCCCGCAATGTGAAGGGCTGCGGTGGGACCACTCTGGTTCTCCCTCAGCACGAACACCCGGCTGCTCCAGTGGCCAGCCTGGGGTCCTCCCAACCCTTGCTGAGCAAACAATAAATATGTATCTCGGGTTTTATGGTTATATGGGGGTCTTTTATCTCCTGAGCTGAAATAAACTATTAATTCCCCTTTACCTGTGGTCTCCTGCTTTTCCGTTCCAGCACTCGAACTCGCTAAAGGCAGATGAGTAAAGAAATACGCAAAAGTCTCACAAAAGATACAGGAATGTGCCGCTTGCTCTTCATGCAAGCAGTAAGATTGTGAGCAATGAGAAAAACATTTAATTTCAAGCCCTGATTAATAAGTAAATTAGAAAGAACTTCTGATCCCCTGGAAACCAGCTGTAGGGTGGGAGCTGATAAATACTCAGCCTGGTGGAAGAAAGACACAACACACACACACACACACACACACACCCCCCCAAAAAAAAGGAGTCTGAAAACCCTCCGGGACGC
>NW_010408397.1:11391-11794 GCF_000710305.1 Buceros rhinoceros silvestris | reverse complement strand
AGAAGAATTCTCGACACCATGATTTGTTATCTGGGGCGTTTGGGTTGGGGGGGTTGGGGCTCAAAATACTTCGGTGAGACAAATTCACGGTCGCGTGTTTGAGATCTCGCTCGGTAGATGCTCTGCGCTGGGTCTGATCTGGACACCAGCAGAAGGAGGGACTCGGAGCTGCTCACCAGGGTCACTGAGGTTTTGAATGTGGAGAGATGGTGGATAAAAGATCTGAAATTTAAATTAAAGTTACCGAAGAACAGACGAGCAGCTGGAGTGTCTCCTTCAATCCTCCCTCTGGGCTTCTGGAGGGCCGTGGAAGCGGTTAATGGTTCCTGTCTGACAGGACTGAGTACTCTGGGAACAAGAGGACCCCGAGAGGATTCTGCTCTGAGTGCAGCAGGCGATGGGC
>NW_010408397.1:6894-11253 GCF_000710305.1 Buceros rhinoceros silvestris | reverse complement strand
CAGCGGGCGATGGTCTTCGGCAGGTCGGCTGTCGCAAGGACCTGCCTTTGACAACGGCTTTCCCGCTTGGCAGCGGGCACTAACAGCTTCTCCTGAGCCTGTGAGGGTTCCTCAAGGAACGCTCTGCCACCCCTCGGCACCCCCGGAGGCGCGCCCTGACCACCCCTTCGGATGCCTACGCAGCTGTCCCACGGCCGAGATCCATGCGAAGGAGCAGTGACGTGGGGACAGCCGTGTCCTCGGACAGCTCACGGGGCTGTCTGTAACCTCGCACATCCACGTGCTCCCTGCGCTCCTCTTCAGTCCCCCACCTTTCCCCGGGGACTGCCCGTGAGCAGACTCAACCAGACCCAATTAATACCTGAGCTGTTAATGCACTTCCTGGAGGATGGCTGAGCTTTCCCCCATCCTGCCCTCAAGCTTTGGGAGTGTTTCCAGCCCTGGCAGGAGAAGGTGGAGGATCTGTTAATGACTGTCCTGGCGTGGCGGAACCACAAGCAAACCACTAATCCGTTAGGTGGTGAATTGCTTCATGGGGCACGGTACGTCCCTGCACCTGCAGCTTCTTCCTGACAGTTGGGTTGCGGATGAACGTGGTACTGAATTGGCCACGACGTGTGCGGGTGATTGCTGAGATGAGACGTGAAGTCAGGCGGGTGCCGAGGGGGCTGGGGGGCTGGAGGTCTCCTCCTCCAGCTGCCTGCGCTCGCCCGGGATGGATAAACAGCTTCAGTCTGGGGCTGATACGGCATAAATCTCCCCAGCGGCAACACCTCGTCCACAAAACATTCAGAAGGTAAAGCTGTCAGGAGTCCTAAATACCGAGCGAGTTCAGAAGCTGGAGCGTCACTTCAGGAGATCTGCTGGATGATTCTCTCAGCTGCCTCAGACCGATTCATGCCTCAACCCCCCCAGCTACCTGGCTGCTCATCTGCTCCCCATCACGAGTCTCCCAGTTCTCCCCAAACCATTTCACAACAGTATCTCCATTTTGCTCCTCTTTTGCTGCTTTTAGAGAAGGAGGATGGTGATTTTCTATCTCCTTAACCACTAAAGGCCATGTCTGACGCGTGGGTTGGTGTGTGGCGTAGGTCTCAAGGTCACGTTTGGCCAGATCCAAACCCCAGTGCAATGATGGTTTTATTCCACTTACTTCAGGGCTTTTGAAAGAAAATCTAGTCTTGCCGTTCTTTATCCAAAGGATGAAGCCTGCTTCACATCAGAGTTCATTTACCCATTCAGCAATACTTAGATTAGGGGGGGGAAAAAGAGATTATTTCATAGAGCGTATAATTAATCGGTGAAACTTGGTGCCACAGGAGAGCGCAGAGGTTAGCGCGAAGATGTCTGGTTTCGCGTGGAAAACCAGCGACGAGTTTTTCCCCGCACAATAAAATTAGCCCGCGTGCGTTGCCACGTTCCTGCCATCTCCCATCTGCTGCTCTGCGCCTGTTGGCTCCGGTATTAAATCGGGAGCTCTGGGAAGGGATCACAACAAAGCTCTTTAGGGAGGTACTTTGACAACCTGTATTTGCCATATGTCAGGAAAAGAAGTAAGGCAATTCTGCCTCCAAGCCTACCCTCACTCTGCAGTGACACCGAGGGAGGGATTAGGGATACAGCCCACTACTGAGCCAACGGGGAAAAGGTAGACTCATACATGCTGCTGAAGGCAGCAAACCGGCCCTGCGAGACGCTTGGTATCTCTGATCCAAACTCATATTTCATTAATAGCTTCTTGAGGGGAATGGCACGGTGATTCCTTTCCCCAGCCCTTTCTTTCTTTCTTTTTTTCCTCTAAAGCTTAGTTTACCTTTTTACCCCTGCATTAAAGATGGATAAACCCCAGCTCGATGTTCCCACTGAGAACACTCCGTTACGCGGCATGATGTGCTTGAAACCGAGTCAGCTCAGGTACTTCAGAGCTCGTTAGCTCTAGCTCAGCCAGTTCGGACATTTCCACACCGCGGCTGCCAGCACTGAGGGTTTGTCCATTCAGCCGCCGCGCCAACGTGCGCAGCCAGCCGCGGTTCAGGGCCCTGCCCGTGTTGGGGACCGTGGAGCAGAGACATCAAAGCAGCTCTGCGGACCAGGCTACCACCAGCAAGGATTTGTTGGAGACAATTTGTTGTGCTGAGCCAGAAGTGGCTTCACACGGTGGGTCACCTTGTCACTGTCCTCCCAAAGTTATTGTTTCCAGGAGTGCGACAAGGTGCTTGAGCTGGTTCCAGTGCAGAACTGGCTGAGCTCTGGCAGGGCTTTACTAGCGCAGGCTCAGCACCGTTTCAAGGCATCTGCATCACTCCTAGACCCAAACTGGCCCCAGCACAAGCACAGCTCCATTTGTATGCACTTGCTGCTCCTGGGGCGGTAAATCATGTTGAAGCCAAGCTGACTCCACACAAAGCCATCTCGGGAACATCTAAATCAGGGCAGCCGGCAGTGCTCTAAAGATAAAGAATTCCAGTCACACCGCAAAGGTAACTGGGTGAAATGTAGCAGCCCCCGCGAGCCGGGAGGTCAAACTAATTGATACAGCACTTTGTTCTGGTGTGAATGCTGCGACGCTGCGGCTGATGCCTCAAAGCAACGTGATGATTCTAGCAGGAGCGGTGCCAAGACGGTAAAAAGCCGAGGGGATGGCAGAGCCGTGGCTGCAGCGAGGCGGAGAATTCTCAGGAGATCTGAGCAGGCAAAAGGGAACAGGTCCCTGCCCCTGAGCCTGGGGGAAGGACAGAGAAAAGAGGGCACAGAGAAATTCCGGCTATAGGTGGAATGGTTGGGATGAGGGAGAGGGATGGATTCAGGCAGGGAGTTCCTGCAAAGAAGTGGGAGGTTTCTATAGGAGGAACTTGCTGGGGAATGAAGGATGGGCAGAAGCTCTCGACTGGCACAGCGAGCTCAGAGAAGAGAAGTAATGAAATCTGCAGTGCCTGCTGGGAGCGGCAGCGATAACAACCACCACGATTAATGCTCGTGTGGTACGAATTGAGCTGTGCACAGCTCTGACCGGCGAAGGTCGGGAGGAAGCTCTCTGTCTGGATTGAACGGTTAAATGCATCGTGTGCGCTCGGGGACAGGGCAGGTTGGAGGGCAGGATTTATAGTGTCAGCTGAAACACTCACCACTGACCACGGGCAGAGACAGGCTGCAGCATCGATCTGCTTGGGAACAACAATTTGTCTTTTCTGCAGCAACCGCAAATTATCTGCGCTGGGAGTTCAGAGCGTTGGCCTCCCTCAGTTCGATACTAAAACATCTTGGTGGGCAGAGATATATAAAACTGAGAACCTTCCTTGTGCCTCCACCTAGGAAGTGTTCGTCTGATGCTGAGGCAGGAGCTTAAAGTACAACCCGAATGTAAACAGATAAACAATATGGTTTGGTAGTTGCTTTAGACTCCTAGTTCTAGCTCCCGAAACAGAAATAAAATGGCTCGGTGTTTACTCTAGGTCCCTCCTGAAGTGCAGCCAAGGCTTTGTTCCAATAATCACAGATACACCGTCAATTCTGCTGGCGTGTTCCTTTAATGGGTTGCAACTGTTGCTGTAAAGACACAGTCATTGTTTGGGGTTTAAAATACCCTGTAACTGCATTTTCACACTGAACCTTTGTGATATAAAGACAGTAATTGCAGCATCTTTCTGTTTGACCACTTTAAAATACGAGGGCATGGGCAGTTTTGCAAGGAAGACCAAGGGAAATTGGAGAACTCTTCAAGCCTAGGAGCAGCCAGCCTCCAGTCCTGCTGCAAGTGAGAGTCTGGGCAGAAACCTCCCCAGCACTGCCCCTTCCATCGCTCAGCCTGGATTTTATGTGAATAAACAGCCTTTCCCTAGACCCCGTGTCTGGTACATTGAAGTATCCATCCCCCTAAACTCTCATCTCACAGTAAGGTTTCCTAGAACAAGTGAGCCCATCTATTGACTCTCTGCCTTTCCCCTAGTCTCAACTTCCCACCACTTCTCCTGCTCTACCTGAATTTATCCGACCCTGAATAAACAACCTAAACCAGCAGAAAACTGACCCAACCACAAAAAACCCAACCCAAACCAAAACCCTACCACGAACCTAAGACCCTTCCAAACAGGGGTTTTTTTTGGCTCATCTAATGAGCTGGGAGTGAAGGAGGAGAGAGCAGGGACACTGCCTTTGGCAGAGGGTTTGTTGGGTTGAAGGGACCTTCAAAGCTCCCCCAGCCCAGCCCCCTGCAGGGAGCAGGGACATCTGCACCCAGAGCAGGGGGCTCAGAGCCCCAAGGGCCAACTGACCTGGGATGGGGCCAGCGATGGGGCTGCTCCCACCTCTCGGGGCAGCCTGGGCCAGGGGCTCACCACCCTCCGTGTCAACAATTTCTTC
>NW_010408397.1:5062-6704 GCF_000710305.1 Buceros rhinoceros silvestris | reverse complement strand
CCCGTCTCTCTCCCCTCTCCTCCCAGCAGAGGGTTCCACCCTCGGGTCACTGCTGGGGCTCCTCTGGCCCCGCTCCAGCAGCTCCCCGTCTCTGCTGGGCTGAGGAGCCCCGAGCTGGCCCCAGCCCTGCAGGGGGGTCTCTCCTGTCTAGGGGAGGTATTGTGTACCTACAGCTTGGCAAGTGTATCCTGACGGACGTTTGTGCATCTGTCCATCTGTCTTTGATGGCTTTGACGTGGAAGACGGGAAGTCAGTTGTGTCACATTCTGCTGCACCCCGTTGGTTTTAGTGCTGGTGCTCAGTATAAACACTGGCTGCACAGATTCAGCCTCCGATTCACCTGTACCTGTAGCATCCGGCTTGTACCTCCTAAAAATGCTTCTATATCTTCCTGGGCCAGTGGCTGCACTGAATTCCTGGAAATTCCTGTATTCCAGGACAAGAAACAGCTCACTGCATCAAGGATGGAGCAGAAACGAAAAAAAAAAAAAAGACTTTACAAGCAAAAAACCATCTAAATTATCAATTTAATGTCCAATTAATAATGGAAAGCCACAAAAAAATCTATAAACCTAGTTGGTATAAGGTCCTCGAGGAAACGCAGTAAACCTCTATATTCCGGGCTCTTGGGTCTCGGCTGGACAGTGTTTCTTCCCCGTGCTTCAAGTCAAGCTCCAGTGCTACTGGCCAGCATCTGCTGGCAGTGATGGGTAAGATGCGGCTGAGTCAAATTCTCCTGGCGCTCTAAGTGGGAATCATCTGTCCCCTAACGCTCAGGTGAAAAAAGGCTTTTCTTGAAACAAAACTGTGTCTCTGCCCTCATTTTCTTCCTGTTTTCCCTCCTGCCAGAGCACAATATGAATCATTTTCCTTCACCAAACGCAGCCTCTGCTGTTGTCTTGTCTTGAACAATCACAGGATGAACTCGCTGTCAGAAAACACCTTCTGATGTTTGGCTTGACTGAGCTGTCACTGACCCACCACGTGACCCCGCTCGCACCCTCTCGCTACACCAGTTTTTTGTTGCCCTGCTTACAGGGAAATGAAGACAAAAAACATAAAAATAACGAGCTGCCAGGGACAAAACATCTCAGAGGAAGAGCAGTGAAAAATCAGAGAGTAGAGAAAGTCTCCTTAGATAAACACGAAGACCGAGGGCAGCCAGAACACTTGCCTGATGCTTTGGCCTCTTGTTTTCAGTTTCCTGGGCTGCTACGAGCGCTGCTGATACCTGATGCTCTAACTCTGAGGCCAGCTGGTTAATTTGGATCAGTCATGACAGGAGCGCTGTAGTGCCACGGCTGGGTACGCTTCACCCTACAAAGCAGGTTTTTAGGACAAACAATACTTATGAGCAGAGGCATCATTCGCTGAGGGCAAATGCGGGATCTTTGGGGGTAAACTGAGAAAACAAAGTTGAAACTGGGAGCCACCAACATGCGCTCGCAGCCCAGCAGCCCCCCGTGTGCTGGGCTCATCCCCAGCAGCGTGGGCAGCAGCTGGAGGGAGGGGATGCTGCCCCTCTGCTGCGCTCTGCTCTGGGGAGACCCCCCTGCAGGGCTGGGGCCAGCTCGGGGCTCCTCAGCCCAGCAGAGACAGGGAGCTGCTGGAGCGGGGCCAGAGGAGCCCCAGCAATGCTGGG
>NW_010408397.1:0-4889 GCF_000710305.1 Buceros rhinoceros silvestris | reverse complement strand
AGCAGTGGCTGTGGGGACAGGACAAGGGGTGACGGGTTAAACAAGAAGAAAGAGATTCAGACCAGAGAGAAGAAAGAAGTTGTTTTCACTGAGGGTGGTGAGCCCCTGGCCCAGGCTGCCCCGAGAGGTGGGAGCAGCCCCATCGCTGGCCCCATCGCAGGTCAGTTGGCCCTTGGGGCTCTGAGCCCCCTGCTCTGGGTGCAGATGTCCCTGCTCCCTGCAGGGGGTTGGGCTGGGGGAGCTTTGAAGGTCCCTTCAACCCAAACCAGCCTGTGATTCGATGATTCTGAGCCTGGCTCCCTGACTTTCGGATTTGTGTAAATGTGAGTTTTTCATCATTTTCTACATTCTTCCCTGCTCATTACCCATCAAATATCCTCCTGTCTGGCCAGTACTTGTTCTGCAGCGTGCAAGCCATGCGTGGGTGTCTCAGGACACACAACCTCTTGCTCTGGCTACACAGAGGCCTTCACTGATCCAGAAGCGAGACGTCAAAGTCTCTCACTCTGTTCTTACTCAGATTTTTGGGCTGAGGAAGCAAGTTTTGGCAGAAAAGACATGGTGAAACACCAATGTGGAATAACAGCACTTTTGCAGGAGGTGATGAGGTCAATAGTTTCTGTACTCTGGCGATTTTTTTTTTCCAAAGAAAATGTACTTCTGGGTGGTTTAACCTGTGTTATCTCGTTGTTCAGGGCATATTTCTCATGTGTTCTCTTGCATGTCTTTAAGGAGACCCATCACTCCATAATCGTGCTGTGAGGCTGCTCCTGTTCCCCATCAGCAATGGTGTTAACTGGGTAGCAGGTGACTCACCTTCTCCTGACGCACCAATCCCGGTGTACATCTGTGATTCCATCACCTCCAGGTGTTCATCTCCTGAGTCTAGACCCAAATAAATCTAAAATCGAATTAAAAGTCTATAAGATTTTTAAAGAAGTTTTTTTGTTTTTTAAAATGCATTTAAGGATTCATATTTTTACTCTACTATCATGAGATCTACAAATTACTGCTGTTTTGAAAAGCGAACTGGGGCATCCCCTTGTTTCCCATTATTCCAGAATTTCCAACCTTAAAATCTCATATTTCACAGGTTGTGGTAAAAAAAGGGGAGAGTTAGATGAGATGTAAGGAAGAAATTCTTTCCAGTGAGGGAGGTGAGACCCTGGCCCGGGTTGCCCAGAGCAGCTGTGGATGCCCCATCCCTGGCAGTGTCCCAGGCCAGGCTGGACGGGCTTTGAGCAACCTGCTCTAGTGGAAGGTGTCCCTGCCCAGGGCAGGGGGTTGGAACTAGATGGTCTTTCAGGTCCCTTCCAACCCAAACAGTTTGTTGATTCTAAGAAAATTGATGATGATCACAATGCTCTAAAAAAGCCGTGCAAGCTCTTCTCTCTAAAGCCAGATGAAGAACTGTCTAATTTTCGGACCCTCTCTCACAAAACTGGAACGGAGAGGAAAAATCAAATCACTGGCAGAATGGATCTTTCTGGTGAGATCCATAAGAACCTCCTGGGATTTAGGTTTTAAGGACTGGAATGGATTGGGCTGGGGGGACAACACACAGGTTGGGATGAGGACTTGGCTGGGAAGGAAGGGATGCTGCTGGAGGGGAGTCCAGATCCTCAGGGGAAAAAGGTTCTTTGAACATAACAATACTGCTAATTAGGCCAATGCACCCTCCAGCTGGAATCTTCTTGGAGACTGGGAAGAAGAAAAATACCCTGAAAGCAGGTGGGGAAGGGTTAATAAACCAAACACAGGCGGTGAAACTGAAATATTCTGGCTGGCTCGGAGATGGTTGGCAGAAGCGCTCGTCAAGCAGGGAGTCTCTTTATCTACTCCCTGATAGTGCCAGAGGGGACAGCGAGATGGCTGCAAACCAAGGTCATCACCTCCCTCTTGGAGGTGACGCATGTTACTACACACTGGCACAGAAGTACAAGCTGGAGCTCCAGCACAGCCAAACCGGTCGAGTGAGATAGGCAAAAAGCATGGGAGAAGGCAGAAGGCTCCGCACCCAAATCCTCCCATACTGAGAGGTAAAAGGGACGAGGGAATATCCAGTCTGACCTCATTCGTGACTGAATTTTTTTCCTCAATGATTTCTCTACAGAGTCTCTTCGGCAGTTAAAGCAAACTGAAGGTCAGGAACCTACGGACGGGACGGAAATGAAAACTCCCCCTTTCTGAGTCGGGAATCAGAGGAGAAAATTGAACATTTTGTAGGATCAAATCCTGCAGAGGGTTATGCACGTCCTCACCCAATGGACCGGATGGGCATATCCAAACCAGGACAGCCAGGTCACTGTAGCACCTCATTGCTCAAGCTCTGTCGCGCCCTTCCCTGCACTCCCAGGACCGTGTCTCTGCCCTAGGCACAGGATTCCCCTCCTCAGCCACCCTCCAGACGAGTGCAGCGAGTGCCAACGTCTTCAAGGGGGATGGAAACACTGTCACTGCGCTGCCTGTATGGTTGCCCCATCGGTTTGATCCCAGCAAAGGAAGAGTCCGTTGGGAGCATCTACACAGCGCTGCACCCTGAACTGGTGGCCCATGAACACCTCCAGGTGAGTCTGGCATGTGAGGGATGATGTCTGCAGCCGGGCATTTCACGCCACCTGCCTCTCCCAAGCTGGACCGTAGTGAGGTGTGAGGACAAACAGTGATGGGAAGGCGATGGAGGTGGCTGTCACAGCGCTGAGTGCACTAACAGCTTCTGCAACCTCTTCCCTGCCCCTCCCGGGGCTTTAGCTGCTGGTGCTCAGGGTCAGCTCTGACATGGGGCAGCTGTAACCTTACATCAGGCTGCTGTAAACACTGAGTTGGAAGTGAAAGCTACGAGACGTCCTGTCTGGCGTCTTTATCCATGAACCCTCCGACCCTGGGCTTGAGAACTGCATTTCAACACGAGCAAGGGCTTGGCCCTTGATCCTTGCCGGAGCTGGGGTGCAGGTACAGCTCTGCCCTGCCCTGCTCTGCTGAGCAGTTCTTTCAGCTTCCTGGTAGAGGGTAGGAGGAGGATGGAGCTCAGAGTAACTTAATAAAAGTAAAGGCTGATTCCCATTATGCTCATTTAAGTAAATATCAGACTGGTGGGATTCTTTGCCAGTAGGTTCTCAATTCCCTTTGTGGACGCCTCGTGTCCTTTAGTCCCTGCTTTACGTGGATGGCAAACAGAGCGCAGAATGAAACCGTGTTGCTGGGGCTACATGCAGCAGAAAGCACATCTGCCTTACTGCTTACGCTGGCCGGGCTTCTGAAAGTGCGAGTACGGAGAGCTCCCCGCTGAGAAAAACATTCCAAGCTGCTGCCTGACTCCAGGGTGAACGTGATGTGAAACCTCCTCAAAGAGGTCGATGGAATCAGCTTAAAACCCTCCCAGCGTCCTCCTGCACCGCTCCTTTGGTTGCACCAACGTGCCCCTGGGGTTGCTCTGAACGGGCACCGGGAACACAGACGTAGGTGCGTCACCTCTTTTTTCTTGCTCCGTTTTCTGAGATCCCTCAGGAGGACTTCGAGGCAGTTGTGTCACTTCTACATCGCATGAGATCTGGGCAGAGAGCTAAAAGCTACTGTGAGCTGCCTCGAGGATTTGGCTGCTTCTTTTGTCCATGGGGTGTTTGGTGGGGAGTGAGAGAAGAAGGAGCACAGAATTTCTGGCCTTGTTCGGGGTCAGAGTTCACTCCCTGCCACTGAACACGTCACTACGAGCGGTGTCCAAACGAGATGGGGCTGGATCTGCAGCATGAATGTATCTGGTGACTGTGATTCTTGAGGGAACCAAACCGCCTGGTTAAATTAGGAGGTGGGTGTTGTAGGCTGTGTAGGAGCGATGGAAATAATCTGCATGTAAGTCGTGATAATATTGGAAACGCACGTGAGAACTCAGGGTAAATCCATAATTAAAAAACCCCAACACAGCCGTGAGCAAGATCTGCATCTGTTGGCATATTTCAGTGTAAACAGAGGACGAGGAGATGGTTCTTCATGCTATGGACAGCTGAACTGTAGAACGCCTTGCCAGAGGCTGTGGATGTAGAAGGTTTCCCTGGGTTGGAAGGGAAATTAAGACTCTTCTCACATTATGTTTGAAGCGAACTCAATGTCCTGAGAATGTTTATACGGACCAACATGGCATTTCCCACACGATGGGACACACTCTGCTCAGTGAGAGCGGTCAGACAAATGAACCTTCCACGGGTTCATCCTCACAAAATTGAGGATTTAATTACAAATTACGACCTGTTCTTCTCCAACAAGGCTGAGCAAACAGAAGGCTTTAGCTCCTGTTACAGTATTAAACAAGCTGCTGCAGAAGGTAACAAATCCACTTCCCAAATTCCTAGGAAATGAAAATTTAAGTCTTTGCTTCTTGCATTCCTCCCTCACAGATGCTTGGGGAGTTAATGAAATGAGCATTACAATGTGATTCAGAGACTGGCTTTACTACGTGTTCACACTCGCCTGAGCGGGGTGCTCAGCCAGTGGCTTATCCTGACGTGTAGGTAACGCACAATGTTTAATGGTGTCTCTCGTGACAGCCCGTCACCCTCCTGGCAGTGTGGGAGAGAAATGTGGCAGCTACAGAAGAAACCCTGGCTGCAGAGCAGGGTCTGGAGCCACCTGGCCTTGCCAGCCACCATCAGAGGGACGCCACGATCCACTGTCTCGGGGAAGAAGCAAATCTCCATTCAGAAAACGACTGCTCCCCGCAAATGTCTTTCCACGCAGGCTGTGATTATGGGACACGTGTGAAACTGAGTGTGCTGAGAAGGTTTTCATCTCACATGTATTTTCCCATTTTGCAAATGGTTTGGATTCACTATTTGCATATCTAATAATCACGACTAGTCTGGATTGGAAGGGACATTCAAAGCTCCTCCAGCCCA
>NW_010408396.1:1103-1359 GCF_000710305.1 Buceros rhinoceros silvestris | reverse complement strand
ACTCACGTCCAGGATCTCCTTGTTGGCTTTGGGCGACGTGTTCTCTCGCAAGACCTTGATGGCCACCGGGATCTTCACGCTCTCCCCATCGGGGATCCAGATGCCCTGGGGAGGGGGAACGCGGGTGAGAGGGTGCAGAGCGGGGAGGGTCCCAGCCTGATGGCAGCATCCCCCCACCCCTCACCTTGTAGACGGTGCCAAAAGCGCCAGAGCCCAAGACTTTCACTTTCTTGAGCTCTGTCTCCTTGAGGATCCG
>NW_010408396.1:562-827 GCF_000710305.1 Buceros rhinoceros silvestris | reverse complement strand
TCCCAGGAGAGCGGCAGCACCCCCACCTCGGTCTCCTGCAGCAGGCGCCTCATGGTGTGTTTCTGCTCCTGCTGCCGCCGGCGCTTGACGCAGATGACGGTGATGAGGAGGAGGACAACGACCAGCAGAGCCCCCACCACGCCAGCGATGATGGACGTCACCTGGCTGCGGGGCAGGAGGTGGGGGGACATGGTGACGGGGTGGAAGGTCTGGCTGCAGGAGTGTCCCCAGCACCCGGAGGGGCAGAGGGGGCTCAGGGTGGCTC
>NW_010408396.1:0-268 GCF_000710305.1 Buceros rhinoceros silvestris | reverse complement strand
TCACGAGTGGGTGCAGTTGGTGGGGCAGAGCTGGCAGACGCCGTCTTTGTCCGGGTACTTCCAGACGGGCACGAAGGAGGCGTCCGCCTTCACGCCACTGGGGCAGCGCCGCACGCACTGCTGCGCGTCCTTGTAGTGGGCACAAGCCATGCACTGGTCCGCATCCTGCGGGACGGGGTGGGGGGTGTGAGGGACCCCGGCAGCTGGGGCTGCCCCCAGCTCGGCCGCATCCCCCCCTCGTCCTCCTCACCGAGCCAAAGCAGGTCTC
>NW_010408395.1:6823-7139 GCF_000710305.1 Buceros rhinoceros silvestris | reverse complement strand
TGGTGTGGTGCGCAGAGAGAAAGGACCCCGTCTTTGAAGCCTGGAAATCCCCCTCTGCCTTCCCTCGCCTCCTTCCTCCCCCCCTTCTGTGAAGCAGCAGGGGCAGCCGTAGCCGTAGAATCTGAGGGAGAATAGCCTTAGCCCTATTGTTGCTCAGCGCGAGAAGGAGGCGGGAGGATCAGGGGTGGCTCTCCGCTTGGGAGCCGCCAGGGCAGTTTGCCCGCCTGCCTGTGGCACTCCGCTCCTCCAGTGATTTCTCCCCCTGCCCACAGCGGCCGAGCTGGTGGGAGAGCAGGGACTGCCTCCTCCTGGCAGC
>NW_010408395.1:6383-6705 GCF_000710305.1 Buceros rhinoceros silvestris | reverse complement strand
GAGCTGGTGGGCGAGCAGGGACTGCCTCCTCCTGCCAGCGGCACAAGTTGCCCGAGTTCGTCCGTCTCCCCGGGGTCGGTGCTGCCAGCTAGCGAGATGCTGGGGTGTCCCGCCACGGCCGCCACCGCAGCCCATCCATCCTCGGTGGGCGGAAGGCTGAGCCAGCGGCCGGCTCGGCTGCTGGGCGCGACAGACTGAGGGGCTGGCGGAGAGCCGAGGGAGGAGAGGTGAGCTTGGTGTGCAGGTTCGGCGCTTAGCGGGTGGGAGCGAGGTCGGGCGCGTGTCGGTACCGCGCTGTACGCGGTGGGGGTCGGGGTCGGGG
>NW_010408395.1:0-6290 GCF_000710305.1 Buceros rhinoceros silvestris | reverse complement strand
TGGTGGGAGCGAGGTCGGTCGGGTGTCGGTACCGCGCTGTACGCTGTGGGGGTCGGGGTCGGGGTCAGGGTCAGGCGCGACTGGCGACCGTGAGGTTGTGTGGGGTGTACCCGCGGTAGAGAACGTGGCTTTCAGGCTTAAGGGTGTTCTGCCCTCTTTAAGAATAAATTAAATAATTTTGTCCCTTTATTTATCTCCGCAATGCACTTAAAAACCAAACAAAACATCACAGATGGGAAGTAGGAGGACTTCCTGAGAAGCAATACTGGCTAATGCCAGTGTGCAGTGTGTGTACAACCATGGCCTTTGCCGTGGCTTTTTTTGTTGTTGTTGTGTTTTGGGTGGGGGAGTGCCTAGTATTTTGGGGTATTTGTAGGTTTAGGAGTCTACCGCAGATAGGAAAGTAAGTTCCTTTGTTTTGAAAGCTTCTTTTACTTGAGTGCATAGGGGGAAAAGCTCTTCTGAGATTTAGTGGGTATTTTGGAGCCAGCCACTGACACGCTGAGTTGCTCTCTGGGCCTTGCTGTCCCCTGGTGTTGTTGATTTCAGAAGCACAAGAGCCACTGATGCTGCAGGACCCATGCAGTGTTTCCAACCCTGAGTTCTGGGTGTCTGTGAATGTCTCCTGAAGGTTTTCTCAAGGTAGTGGGGTTCAGGCAATGGGAGTGTCCCATGAGCTGGGGCTGAGCGAGTCATGGAGTGTAGTCTGCCTTTAGCTGTGTCTATAACAGGAGACTCATACAGACACCCCATGGGGAAATCAAGAATGACTTGTGGCTAAAACATTTGAATATCTTTTGCTTTTAAATAGCAAATCATTATCCAACAGGGCTAATTTTACTTGTTTCTTAGTAAATAAAACAAATAAAATGTAATTCATTCTGTAACTTTAAAGTAGCAAAACTTACTACAATCTAACATACATGGAGAATTAATTAGAAGCTAAAGGAAATTAAGTATATAAATGAGATAAATGTGATACTAAGTGTCAGTGACATCTTGTCGCAGTCTTGTTATTTCATTTTCCCTTCTCAGATGGGGGCTGTTGTAAAAACTTGAGTGTGTCAGAAAGACCTGGTCTTGGCAATAACATCAAAGAAGAATGCATATGAAGTATCTGATTTGTTTTATTTGGCAGGCCATGTTGTTTCCTTCAGCTAGCGTATTAAATAGAATAGGGGCTTGTGAATGGTGATGCTGCTGAAAATGTGAATTATGTAGGAACGTAATACTTATCTTTTCTTTCTGAAACACATCCCAGAGCAGTGCTTGGCAAACATGCTGATCTGATAACTATGAACTTCAGGAACAGCAGTAGCATGGCTAGCATCATCACGATGCCAGAATAGGAATATTAGGTCAAAACCTATTGAGGTGAAGGTGTTTTTTTTAATTGACATAAGTGAACTTTGGACAGGGCTCTGTTCTGAACATATAAAGCTGTATTTAGTAATATGTAAAAGTATTCAGATCAGGTTCCAAGAGCTGAAAATTACTGGCCCATGATTGACATAGATTGGAGTAGTGGGGGTTCATTTTGGCTTGCTGCTCAGAGACTTCAGGATCCTGTAGTGTTATGTTTGTTTCTGGAGGTTTCTCAAAAGCTTTGAAAGTAGATTTAAAGTGGGTTATAGAAAAAGAAAGTGGGGAACCTCTCCAGGAGGTAAACAATTGGATGGTGAAAATATGCACAGCTCAGTTGCCAGATTTGTGCTAGCAGAAACTGTAGTGTAGAACATAATTTTCCCTTCAGGCTGATACCACAGCATGAGCACTTTCTCCTTCTGTTTCATCATTGGAACTATGAGCTGTGGTATAACAGTTTTGTCTTTGCTTTCTGTTTTCATGTCAGCTTAAACCATATACAGTTGGATTTTTCGGAAGTTGGTCAGGGTGCCTGAGCAGCTGCTGCTCCAGGTGCTGCTTTTCCCCTCACTCTTGCTGGTATGTCACATCACCTCATCCTGCTGAGCCTTTTGTTGCTTACTTCATTTATCTGTCCCTGCCCACTGCTTCTTGGTGTGAATCATGCTGTTATTTCTGTATGGTGGGTTGGGTTTTTTCATCTATATATATGTATGTGTATTTAATATTTTTTCATATGTAGCTTTTTTATATATACGTTCTGTCTCTCCAAACAATTCAGAGACAGCAGGGCTGACTCTGATACTTAAAACTTTGCTGTCTCCACGCTGCTTTCATAGATAGCACTTTATTTTTTAAATATCATCCTTGTCAGCAGTGGTTTTTAGAGCCCATTTTTGTGAGTTGCTTCACTGTATTGTCTGTAAGTAGCTAAGCTGCGTTTCTACGTCCACTCTTAACTTCTCACCCAGAAGAGCTCCAGCACTGATAGCTGGCATTTCTAATGGTACTTGCTTTATTGAGCTGTATGCATTTACTTTGGAACAGGTCTGGCACTGAAAGTCTATCTCTCCTTTCTCTTTTACTTTCTAATTCTTGAAATATGTCATTTGCATACTTCATTTCAGCTCCAAGTTGAATGACAAAAAGTGTGAGAAAGTGAGAAAATCGGAAGCTTGAAAGGCAGAAATGTTTCAGTATCTGCCTTATCCAAAGGCTTTCATTCAAGAGCCAAATTCACTTGGAATGTAAATGCAAACTTTACAAACTTTGCAGTCTTACCCTTTTTACTGCAATAGTGAACTGTGTTCCTAATTGCTGGGCTTTAGGGTCAAACTTGGGTGTGTATAAATGAAGATTATTTATGCTTTTTTGGGGGAGCACAGAGGCAGGAGGAAAGCGGAATGGAAGCAGAGAGGCAGGAGGGAAAAGGATAAAGAGGTTTTCTTGGCTGTGAGTTGACGCAGGATTTTGCAGATTACCTTGTGTCTCCTGCCAGGTCTGTGCTCTTTTCCACTTACTTTGGAGAACCTGGAGAGCTCAAGGCACTTCTCAGTTTTACAAAGTGATGGTTTTTTCCACAATGACAGAGCTAACTGGAGACACCTGGAGACACCAATTGCAAACTGAGCAAATGTAAAGTAAATTCTGTCTCAAGGAAATGTGCTGTGGTACAGCGTGGTCCACAAGCAGGGCTGATGGAGTGCGTGCAGGTACCTGGGATGCTGTAAGCAAACACCTCTGGTGATGTTTCCCTCTTGCTCTGGTGGACTAACACCATAGTACGGTAGTGAAGTTGATGCAAGTTTCTTCTCTGTAAAATAGCTTTCTCTGAGCTTGCTACCTTATGGGTTAGGTTCTTGTTTATATTTTCCTACTATAGAACCACAGTGAGGGTCAATCCTGCTATTTATAGAATGATGTGGTAGTGCCAAAATTCTCATTTCCTTTTTACAGGCTTAATAAAATCAAGTGACTTAGATTTGCTATTTGGTAACGTCTGCATTTGTGAGGCTAAGACCATGAGAAAAACAAATTAACAGGAAACAAAACTACAGTGTTGTTTTATCCTGCCAGGAATACAAGATATGCAAAAGATAAATATCTTGGTGCTTGCTGGTGCTAGAGACCACTCATTATATCTTAAGTAAAGGTTGATCCATTTCAATCCTGTGTTAATGTTATGCTATCCTGACACTTCAAAATGATCAGAAGGCAGGTTTTTACTCATTAGATAATTTCTTGAAATAACTTAATCACAGATGGCAGCATGGGGTCAGCAGTTGTTCTGTTTGATTTGGGTGGGTACATGCTGTAGGTTTTGCTCTCAGATACCTGTCTTATCTTTTCCCACCTGTCAAGGGAGAAAGAAGGTGTACTATTGTACAACAGACTTAACAGGGAGAGCAGTGCTCAGGTCTCCCAGCTTTTGGAGAAGTGTCTAATATGGGGTACATCTTTGTGTGAATGACTAGAACCCCTTAATTTTTAATAAAAATTAGTAGAAAATTGAAGGGGGTAAAAGATTGATTAAAATCCAGAAACACTGACATTGTCTTAAAGCAGCTGTAGTGCTAATAAAAGCTCTTTACATTTTTTTTTCTCAGAACTGGTGTCTTGTGCACTCCAAAATACACAGCTAAAATAAGATCTACATAATGCTATAAAATGCCTTTATTTGTGACACAGCAGCTGTGTTTCTGGCAATAAATACCTTATTGTCACACCAAATCCAATTAAAAATCCACAAGATAAAATGCTGTCCTCACAGATGGTAGCAGGCAAATCCAAAACAAAGAATCCAGAGAAGAGGTAAGCAATCTTCCTGTCCTGATGTGAATGTGCAAGTTTTCTTCTGTTTGAAACCTTTAATCAGTTCACCTTAAAAGATTTAGAAACTGCTTGAAAACCATAAACCGAATTTGGGATTTGTCTTCCTCAAAATATCTTAGTGAAATAGAAGGATAACATAAATAATCAAAAGGAAGCATATGTACTTCTGTGTATTTTTCCAAAACCAACGCTAAAACAACCTGAACAAACGAGCGTGGAGCCGAGATGCTGCTATTCATGCTCCTCTCTGTGAGGCTCTCCTAAAGTGCCTCAACCCAATTCCAGGTAGGGCATGAGTCCTAGGATAAACTGTGGTTGGTTGTTTTTTGTTTTTTCTCTTTTTTTAGTATCTCCCCTGGCTTCCCTAGACCAGCTACAAGGGACTCAGGACTACCAAAGATGTCCTTTCCCAGCATTAGAAGCACTGTACTAGAACATCCAAGTTCTTTGGGTTCAAGATGAAAGCTATTGAAGAGAGCAGCCTTTATTCTTTTCTCAGTTTTTTTTTTTTAAGTGCTTAGTGACCTATAAGTACTTTTTCTACATGGCTAATGTATTTACAACTGTATAAGAAGATCCCCCCCCGCCAAATTTCAGAATCCGGACACAGGGATCTCTATATCAAACAGTTGCTCCAGAAAGCACTCATTTTATTGGCAGCATGGCACAGAGGTGGTTGGAAAGGAAACAAATGGAAAGATCGGTTGCCTAATGGCCTTGTGGCAGGCAAGGTTTTCTATTGGTGGTTCAAAAAAAAAAACAAAACAAAAAACCCCCCAAAAAACAGCAATATAAGTTTTCCATTTAAAAAATGGCAATTCCGTTATTTCATTTTCATATGATGATTTCTAGAAATACCCCAACTGTCCACACGTAATTTTGTTGAGCAGCTTTAAAATGTGGAGGTGTTCGATGGCTGTCTTCTATCCTTGAAATAGATTCCCCTCTGGATGGGATTAGGGTTTATGTGTCCATTTACTTTTTCTTTTTTACCCTGTTATTTTCATAGCACCTAGAATTCCTGGAGTGTGAAATTGTCATAGAGTTGTGACATGTCCAGCTGTAGGAGCTGTCTGGTTCACCTCTCACCTCCTCCTTTTTCCTTTCCACACTCTGCCACTTCCTCCTTCTCCCATGCTGGGCTCATGCCTGCCAGAGGTACCTTTTCCTCACTTGTGGACAAGCACTGCTGGGTGAGCTGCCCATCACCTGCATAATTCTTTGCTGTGATTCACCCATTGTTTTCCCAACATGTTGGTATTTTTTTTAGAGAGTGGTTAGTAAGTTTTCCTGCTATCTTGGGATAATTATCTTACGTAGTTTTTTAATGGAGTTTCTTTTCTCTAAAGAACAACGCCTTTTCTGTGATTTCTACAGCAACTAAGAATTTGGAGTTGAGAGTGGGGAAAAGGAATATATATATATATATATAAAAGTTTTTTTTTCAAGTGAGTAATGATTTAACATGCTCTGTTTCAGTACATGTTACCATGGCGATGACTGCAGGGACTACAACATCCTTTCCCATGAGTAACCACACCCGGGAGCGAGTGACAGTGGCCAAACTTACGCTGGAGAACTTCTACAGCAACCTGATTATACAGCATGAAGAGAGAGAAACCAGGTACTGGCTCCACTTTCTCTTACCCCTCTTCAGCTTTTCTTGGTTGCCTTTTGGCTGCATTTGTTCAAGGGCACTTTGATCTCTATGCGATCTCAGAAGTTTTCCTGTACTTGTTAGTAAGGAGCTAATACCCAAAGGGCACAAGGTACCTTTCAGCTTCTGTCTGTGCTGGTAGACCTGTGAAAAACCCGTGCTACTGCACCAAGCAGTCACTGTGTGTGTGTGAAGACCTCCACTTTTGCTGTTCTCATAAAATTCATCTCCTCATCAGATTATTACTGCTTTCTGGACACTGGTCTGGGTAGTTTCTTATTTTGAACATGTGTGAGGTTTCTTTTCTGTGTGTGGGGTTGGTAACCTCTGATTCCTCTGCATGTGTGTCAAGAGTTAGAGCTGGGCCGGCTCCAGACACGTGGCAGATGCTATTATCCTCTCCCCTCTTCCCCCCTTTCCCAAAGAGGAGAAAGAG
>NW_010408394.1:1080-2759 GCF_000710305.1 Buceros rhinoceros silvestris | reverse complement strand
CAGACCTTGGCGGTTTTGCTGTAGCCTGGGCTTTTCATGTCTGCTGCTTTGGCACGGGGCTGCGTGAAGGCATCTTTTACCCTGACAGCAAACCCATGGTGACAGCTACCGCAAGGGGTGAGATTAAAACCAGATGCACCCCTTTCTCAAACGTGAGCTGGGCCAGGAACAGCCCCCTGGGGATGGACCGTCTGGGAAGGGCTTGGATGAGCTCCTGTGCCCGTGCTCGGTCTCCAGCCTTGATGGTGCGGCCCAGTCTGGCCAAGGCAGTGCCCTGCCCGCTGGGCAAGAGCGGGCAGCCCGCGGGGCCCTCGCCAACAGGCAGCATCACCCGGAGCTTGCACGCAGCTTCGGCTGGCGAGAGAAGACATCTTTAATTAGAAAAAGGCAGTGCGTAGTATGTGTGGCGCCTGCTTTTAAAGGGCTTTGCGTGTTGTCTTCGTTAGGGGTGTGAGAATGCAGCTCACTCTCTTTTTCCTTTAGAACAAATTAAGGACACATTTCACCCATCAGGAGATGAAATAAAATACGAGCAGGGAGTGAGCGTTCCTTGCCAGCTCCCCCTCCAAGCCCAGCCTCATCCCTTGCGTCTCCTGCACCCTGCCCGCGATGGACCTTGCGGTGGGCAGGCACCCACCTGCCATCCCCTGCCTGCCATTGCCAGGGCCCCGCCACCTTCCCAGCTCACAGCCACGGGTGGGCAGGGTGACACGCTGCAGTTTGGGGCTCCCAGAGGGCTGGCCTTGGTGAAGATGTCCGCGGCTGGAGCCTGAAGCCCTGCATGGAGCTTTGGGGGGAGGGAAACACTTCATGGCAGACCGAAGTCTGTAATATGGTGGGATTCCCCTCAGCGGCACTGGCTGTAGGGATGAGACCCCTTCGTGGACACCTGTTTGCCACCTTTTTTTTTTATTTCTGTTTTTTCTGCTGCTGGGTTTGAACTCCCCAGAGAAGCACCGTCTTAGTGCCTCAAGTGGAGGGTGGGGTGTGGGCTGGAATGGGGGAGAGGGAATAAACCTGTTCCCGTGAACAGTTTTGATGTCAGTGCTCTCTAGCGAATGGTTCCAACTGGGTGCAGACAGCTGCCCTCCTTGGCTCTGAAAGAGCCACAACGATCGGAGACAGGAGAGGTGTGTTTGGTGACAGTGCTGGGCTGTGCTGGGCTGTGCCGGGCTCTGCTGGGCTGCCGGGGCTGGGCACAGCTGGGCAGAGGTGCTGCAGCCTGGAGAGCTGCTGGGGTGGGTGCTGCGGGGTCTCTCTGCAGGAGCATGGGTCCGGCAAAGCATCCTTGGGGCAGCTCTGGAGGGTCTCCAGCCCCCAGCACTGCCATCTCAGTCCTCCTCTCGCTGCAGAGCATCAGAAGTATCGAAGCCTGAGAAAAAGCCCTGGTGCAGCCGTCCCTCCCCCCTCAGTAATCCTCTCTGAGAGCTGGATTTAGGGATTCACTGTGGCATTAAATGCAAATAACCAACGAGTCGGTTTTGCCCAAATGGGGGAGGAAAGTGAGTCTGGGAAAGGAGTTTCTGTGCGGTAACGTAACCATAGCTCGGAGGGGCCCACGTCTCTGCGGTGTGTGTCTCTCTCTGCGTGCCTCTATTTTCCTCTTAATACTCACGGACTGCTGGCTTGTAACGTGACGACTTTTCAACGTCAATAATGTATTGAATAACAGCGTCAGA
>NW_010408394.1:0-924 GCF_000710305.1 Buceros rhinoceros silvestris | reverse complement strand
CTTTCCCCAGGCTGCAGCTCATGGTGGTGAGTCTCTGGGGGACAGGTGAGGTCCTGTGGCCAGGGCTGGGGATGGCAAAACCCCAGCTCTGGGGGGCCCCTCGCCTTAAGATTGCTCCCCATGCCCCAGCCGCAGGGGTGAGAACAACAGGCACCGTGTCCCTCACAGCTGGCTGGAGTGCCAGGTACCGTGAGGTTTTGTGGCAAAATGGTTGATTGAGCTCGGAGTTTTCCAGTTCAGTCACATTAAACAGAGCCGTGGAATCACGGACTGGTTTGGGTTGAAGGGACCTTCAAAGCTCACCCGGTCCAACCCCCTGGCAGGGAGCGGGGACATCTGCACCCAGAGCAGGGAGCTCCTTCCTGGGCCCTGTTTACTGTGCCCATGACCAGTGTCCTGAGGGTGGCTTCCAGTTCATTTTCCACATTCCCTGGAAAGCCACAGGTACTGATGTATCCCCCGGGTAACACCGGTTCGACTGATGTTATCACTGGAATGGCGTCTTCTTGCTTGCTTCTCTCAGGGAAGTTTCTGAAGCGGCACCAGCTCCCTGCCGATGCAAATCAGAGGCGCTTCTCCAGCAGCAGCCATTTATGATTTACAGAAGCCAGGAGCAGGCAGCCTGTCCCTATGTGCTCACTGTGTGCCCTGGCCCTGCAGCATCACCCCACAGCATCGTCCCACACACCCTGTTCGCCTGGGTGCTGCTGCGGGGAGGGGGCTGCCGGGGACAGGGCTGGAAGTGGTGTCGGGAACAGGCGGAGATTATTAGCTGGTTTCCAGCCAACGTGACTGGGCTAAGCGCTGGGGGGGACCCCCTCCTCCTGTTTGGCCTCAAGGGGAGGAGGGAATAAAAAAATTTAGAAAAGGAAAATGTTGGTTTTGTTTTGGCTGGGGAGCTGGAGCCACAAGGAACGTTGGGTA
>NW_010408393.1:436-797 GCF_000710305.1 Buceros rhinoceros silvestris | reverse complement strand
GGGGGGGGGTGCTTCTTGCCGTCATCGCCTCCTATGTCATCATCCCTGCCTGTGTGCCCCGCCGGTGACACTGGGACTGGCCCCTGTGCCAGGAGCTTGGTGGCAGCTAGGCAGGGGGGTTGTACTCTCTGCCAGCCCCTCTGGTGACAAGGCAGGGTCCTGCTTGCACAGTCCCAAGCTGGTTTTGTCTTCACTCCCTGGCACATCTCCATCCCACACCCTCCCACACTCCCCAAGCCCACCCAGCACACAAGCGAAAGCACCCACACTGGGTGAATATCCAGGGTGGTCCAGGCAGTCCATTCCAGCCTGGCTCCCCTGCCCCCCACCACTCCAAGGGCTGCCAGGAGGGGTGAGCACC
>NW_010408393.1:0-265 GCF_000710305.1 Buceros rhinoceros silvestris | reverse complement strand
GGGGGGCTTTGGGGAGATTTGCGGGGGAAGGGGTTGGGTTGAGGTGTCGTGGGTTGGGTTGGGTGGCCCTGCGCTGTGGTGCGTGGCGTGGCGTTGCATTGTCTTGGCTTGGGTTGTGGTGCACCGTGTTGCATTGCGTTGTGTCAAATCGTGGCGCGGTGTGTGATGTGTGCACAAAGTTAATTCCAGGCTGGGGGGGGAGCTCTGGACCCCGTGGACATCTCGCAGTATTTCCCTTCCCACCACCAACCATCATCATCACCAC
>NW_010408392.1:2916-7230 GCF_000710305.1 Buceros rhinoceros silvestris | reverse complement strand
CCGAGGTCAGACTGACAGACCTGTAGTTCTCCAGATCTTTCTTCTGCCTCCTATTGTCACACTTTAGGTAGGATTCAGGTAACAAATTAAAATACGTAAATTAAAATGTTGAAATTTGAGCGTACACTGAAGCTTGGTACCTGAGATCCCATTATAGTCATTGGAGAGTGAGCTGGTACATGTGGAGTCTGGAGAGCTATTGAGTTTATCCTCAGGCAGACGTGTGCATCTGGCTGGCCTAATTTTCAGGCTGAATCTTGTCCTATTTTCTTTTAGCAAAGGAGGAAGAACTGCAACAGAGAGAAAAAATACGTGAAGCCAATAAATGATCCCTCAAACACATCAGACATCTTTACTTGAGGTTTTGGTTTAGTCACCAGTGCTGGAGGTCTCATACATTCCCCAGTTTTCTTTTGAATGATCAATGCTTCTAGAGCACTTCTGGAGGCCTTATTTTCAACTATGGCTCAGTAAGTGTGTTGTCTCTTCCTTTCAAACGGAGACAATGAGTTCCTCACTATGACATCTCTTGGAAATGTACACTACATGGGGTGATGTTCAGGAGTTGTCTTGAATTTGAAGCTGAGATACTTCTTGAGAGAAGTATTCTGTTGTAAGCATATCTTATTGGATCTTCAAGATCTGCCCTTTGAAAAAAGGGCTTTGAAAGCTCCCAGAAGCACTGAGATGAGCCCACTTCACCAGCTGTAGCTGTGTCCTGATGTACAGCCGTGCACAGAAAACCTGTAGAACCTCTTTCATGTAGAAGAATTAGAGCACTAACTTCAGAGTTCACCACCACTTACATACTTGACAGGAAAATGTAGTGTCCATCTTTGTGAAGGAAGGAAGAAAGGAAGGACAGACATACCTTCAGAAATCTAGCTAAGAAGGTTTTTTTATTTGCTGGACACTATGAATTAACTGCCTCAGCAGTGGAGTGGAAAACATTTCTCTTTTATAATGATTGCACCATCTATTTTGCTTGTGAGGTGTCTGAATACAGAGAACATCGTTAAAGATTAAGAGCTCATGGCCTCCGATTCCACCCAAGACCAAATCAGCATCTGCTTTAAATAATTTGAACTTATTGGCATGTTATTAATTTATAAAGTCCCATTCTATCATTATTCTATTAATTATGTATGTATTACATTAATACATGTGATTTATTTGTCAATTTTATTAAAATTCACTCTGGAAATTAATATATACTTAGTATAGAGTTCAGAATTCACTATGTGCAAGAAATCGCCCCAGTTTCCAACTAAAGAAGAGATCACCTACACCATCCTGGCACCCAGGCAGGTTATGTTCTTATTTCTCTAAAATTCTGAGCTGATGTACCAAGAACATGCTGATTACAGTTAATCCAATTCAATACAGAAGGCATCTGAATAACTTCCTGTAATTCCTTCTACCCTAATTGCAATTATTTCATTTTCAAAAGCAAACCACTGCCAAAAAAAATAAAAGAGATGTATCCTTTTGTGGTGTGAAGTACAAGAGGTGAAATAGATCCACGGCTTTATCTTTGAGCTACTTCAGTTACATGAGTACTTTAAGTATGGGTCTGGTACAATTAGTTTTTAATGATTCCATAATAAGTCCGATTATATTCTGTAATTCAAAATATTGTCTAATTTTATTCCTAGTCAAAGTTGCCCATTCTCTTTTCTCACCCACCGTAGTCAGGACAGTATTTACCAGCCTAATTCCCTAAATCACGAGTCTCTCTTGTTTGAACAGAGTCAGTAATTCCCAGCTTGCACAGAAGCGGGGCACAGATGTACCGACACTTGAACAAATGGATCAGCCAGCACATTACCTTTAAGAACTGATAATCAGACTCTTTTATGTCTTTTAATAACAGTGAAAACCACCTGAATACACAAATATATATTGTCTTATTTTATTATATTAGTTCTTTCCTCTTATTGGCTGGAATTGCCTTTTGGTAGTGTAGCAGCATAAAGACATTTTCAAGCGATGGTGAAAAGCAGCAAACAAACTAAATTGAAACTCCTAATAATAGTAACCTCTCTGTGTGATACTTAAGGGTTTTCTTAATGCACTGTGAAGTAGCACTTTGCAGCCTCCACAACAAATAGAATAGACATATTCTCAGCAGGTTTAGGGGAGGAGGCAAGAAATAATCTCAAACCTAGCTGAAACGTGGTTACAAATAAATTTTTTGTTGATTTCAACTAAGGGTGAATGAACAGTTTTAGGCTTTCAAAGAGGTTAAGGAAAAAGAAAAATCAATGTAGTAAGCAAATGAAGAACCAGAACATAATATAATTTATGTATAAAAATATAATCAAGAAGAGAAAAGGTAAATTAAATAGTAGAGAAAAAGATAACATGATAAAAAAAAAGATGGAGGAGCATTCATTTCACTGCAGAGAGGATACAAGACTTTTGATGTAAGTAAGTGAAAGCAGATTTTTGTATGTACCAATTTTGGCATATGTCACTAGTGTTAACAGTGCTGTTATTCTTACATAAATTATGATGGAGGTTAGTCCTTTAAGTCCTAAGTCTATGTATATTAAAGTTATTCAGAAACTCTGCAGTGACTTTAAGACAGATCTGAATTAAATGTTAAATTTTAAAAGAAAAGATAGCAACCTATTCTCTTTTGGAAAGTATCTCAATACATACACTGCATACAGGAAGAAGAAAAAGACAGATAATGCGATTTGGCTAAGAAGCTGGGGAATCTCTCTGGGCTAAAAGAGGCAAAGAAATAAAGAGAAAATTATGTAATTTGTCTTTGGTAGGAGAGGAACAAGTGAAATGACACCAATTTATCTTGAGAGAAGCAAAAATGGAAGTAGAAGGCGGCATGAAAAGGCAAGAACAAGGGTCCTGAGTAAATATATTTTTTTCCCTAAGTGAAAAATAAATATCTAAATAAACACATTAAAACATTCACAGCTTTTTTTTCAAAAAGAAGAAAATAATCCTCATTTCACAGATAAGTGAACTGAGGGGATACAAGCTCAAGCCAGGGAGGTAGGCATGCTTTAGGATGTCTACCATGAAAAATTAGATTCTTCAAATCCGATTTATCTGCCACCTCACCCTGGAGCATCAAAGCTGCTGATGTTGAAGTTCTGCTTGCAGCAGAAACAACCCAGGGCTGAACTCAACTAAGCCTTGCTGGAATTAAAGGAGAGGTGTTCTTTTGATTGCCTCATCCCAAGGGCTTCATCCCTTAGAAGCTGTTCAGATTATACCAGAGAGCCATGCTCTCTCTGCCCAAGACACCAAAGAAACATAGGCTGTTGGCTCCTCAATTTTTTTTCCGAGTAGTTCATAGACTAGCAGGCTGTGGGAAAAAAATAGGTCTAATTCTTACCTGAATATCCACCTGTCTCACTGCAGACCAAGATTTACAGTGTCCTGAGACAGGGCCTTCGTATTTCTCCACATCAAAACTGTTCTCCTTTGCTTGTAATTATTCAATATTCATTGGACCAAAGGAAGAGAAGAGGGAGTACATTGATCTGGTATCTCTCTGGCCCAATAGCTAAGGCTCTGAACTCTAACAAGGGAAATTTGGTTTCCTGTTTCTGCTCCAAACAATACTTTCAGTAGGTTATGTTAAATATCCTGGAATACAGGTCACCTTCTCCATAGCAGTGAGAAAAATAGGTTTGTTCTTATTTATGTCAGTAGGATTTTTACCATCTATCTCAATGAGACCAATATATCATCTTCCAAAAAGATGTCACCCAATGTTTCCATATTTTCTATTCACTTTCTAGAAATAACTTTTTCTCCAACATTTCTCTGTCATTCTTAACTGCTGACTATTTGCACCAGGAATTAATGGGAAAACATTTCCTTCATGAGAGCTGTCCTCCTGTATCTGACCTAAGCCCATGGAAATCAGGCTCACTGTGTCTATCTGCTTGTTAAATAAGTTTATCCAGCTGTAGTCTGTGATGATACCGTCAACCAGAGGGAGCCAGCACATCTGTGTTAACTTAGTGTGCTTAACATATTTTTCCCCATTGTTGGCTTGCTGTCCATCAGTCAGGAAAAAGCATTCTCCTGAGTCTGTGAGTTCATACTACAGTAGGAACTCAGAATAATATATAAAGTACTCATGTGGATCTAGATCTATTCCTTATTAGGTTGCTTGCCTAGATCATGTACTTTTATTTCAGTTCCCTATTTGTAACATACAGAAAATGACAAAAATCTTTGCACGTTATTTCTGATACCAACCAGGATGCCATTGGCCTTCTTGGCCACCTGGGCACACTGCTGGCTCATGTTCAGCTGGCTGTCCAACACCACCAA
>NW_010408392.1:738-2742 GCF_000710305.1 Buceros rhinoceros silvestris | reverse complement strand
CTGTAATGTTGTAGGAGGGTTGTTGTGACCCCAATGCAGGCGCTGGTACTTGGCCTTGTTGAACCTCATACCATTGGCCTCAGCCCATGATCCAGCCTGTCCAGATCCTTCTGTAGAGCCTCCTGACTTTCAAGCAGATTGACATGCTTACACAACTTGGTGTCATCTGCAAACTTACTGAAGGTGCTTTTGATTCCCTCATCCAGATCAAACAAAAAAACAAAGAAACAAACATAAAGCAAAACTATTGATTAACTCAGAAGTTATTGTCAAAACTTCCCCTTATTTCATAAGGATGACACATCCCTGAGAAGTATGGCTGTAGTATTCTCAGCATACAGATCTTATTCTGGTCTAGTATGGAGGATGTGACAGGAAGTGTAGGCAGTGATATTTTAAAGAAAGGAAACTACCTCCAGCAGAGCTCCTTCTTTTTTTTAACCATCCTTACACCCATAGGCTTCAACCAGTTTTAAGACTTGGTATTGGAGAACTGCTTTTAGAATCATGCCTGTAACAGTTTTGTTCATTCTGCTGAAGCCCTACATATAAGAAATTTGCTGATTAGTATTCAACAAGCTTGAAATATAGACACAGAGAGTCATAAATACATGGCTGGAAGGGGACTAGTAAAGATGTCTAATCCAATTGCTTGCCCCAAGGCAAGATCAAATGCAGCTAAAGTATTTCTGACAGATGTTTATCCAATCTATTCATAGGAATGTCAGTGATGGATATTGTACAATGTCTCAAGACAAGCTGTTCTCAAGACAAAGAACAAAATTTCAAAATACAGCCTTGTGTTCTTGGGCTAGGATCTAAATGATGGTGGTTTGAGAGCTTTGCTTTACTGGTACTTATCCTGATTTACATAAATATAAATATCCATAGGGTGTTGAAATTATATCTCCTGCATGATGTGCTGTCAATTGGGCCTGTGAGTTGACTGGAGATATGTATATGGTGAATTGATTTTCAGATAACTGTGTTTATAAAATCTTGCTCTCTGGCTGCTACCTATTTTTTTTCATTTAATCTTCAATTTTGAGGTTTCCAGAACCACACAAGTATCAAAACAGCATTCCGGTTGAGAGCAGGCTTATACTACCCTTGTAAAAAGCCTTTCTTTCTGTCTGTTAGCATTTTTCAGGATACAGAATGGAAACAGATTAGACTTTTCTTCAGAGTATAGGGCTTCCTTCAGCAACATCATACTTTTTCATACATTCTTAAAGACAATCCAGAACAGGCATCCTGGCTTTTTAGTTTGCAGATCTATCCAAGCCAAGATATTTAATTACTTTCTCACTAACTTTTGTGCTGTAGAGGAAGATATCCAATTAATAGGGAAGAGAAAGAAAGGATTTAAACATATACAGAAACTTAATTTTCTAACTAAATTTTGAAACAAGTCGACAGCTGAGATGGGTTTATGAGTGGACGTAAAGGTGGATATTGCAATAAAAGCAGAAGATAGTGAGACTAATTGTTTCTGTCCAAAGAGAGAAAGATATATTTGAAATTAAAAAGATTTCAATTCCTTCAAGAATCAACAAGATTTCAGCTTGTAATGAAGACAGGATCAAGGTTAAGGAAACTCCCAAGTTGCTGGAAGGAATATAGGCAGTATGATTTAATGTTGAATAACAATACAGGAAACTAAAGTGCTCAAAGTGATTATCTGAGGACCTATCCCTAAAAAACCTTGAAATGTTGGACAGGGTGAACAGTAAAAAGAAGTCACAGTTTCTTTCTGGCTGCCCATATCTGCTTATGGGACCAAGAGACGAAGGAGTAACAGTGACAGTAGAGAACATGGTTTATGCCTGGAGAGAGAGGGGTCTGATGCTTTCTTAAGCTCCTCTTCACACTTTGATTTATTCTGCCTTGAGAATGAGTCCAAAGTTTTGCAAACATCCAAAGACAGGCTACACCGGAAGATGCAAGATCAGAAAGGAAGATCTTGAGCAGAGTAATAAACCAGAATGCGCCCCGTGCCCCCCC
>NW_010408392.1:0-664 GCF_000710305.1 Buceros rhinoceros silvestris | reverse complement strand
CCCCGCCCCCCCCCCCCCGAGAAGAAAATACATTGTGTTTATTTTTGTTTAACAGATATTTGCATGTTGATCAACTCCAGAGAAAAAAAAATGGGAAAATTGCTTATGTTGCCAAAGAAAATCCCATCTGCCTGTCTTACTCATGTCTATTCCCCTCACTTCCCCATACACTAGAAAATACACTTTTATGATTCCCTATAACTACTACAATCTGTTAAATTCTTAAAAAAAAAAACCTCAAGAAAACAAAAAACCCCACAAAACAAAAACCACCAAACAACACTCAAACATTTACAGTTATTTAAAATAACCAAATGATCCTTAGAATTTTCTGAAATCTTCTGCTCTTTCTATGGTTTTCCTACAGATGTATGTTCTTTGAAACTAGGAGGGTTTTTATGCCGTAAAAACCTGAGTCAACATCTTAATCCGTGAACTAAACATCATGGTAAATCCTTCATCACTGACCCTCACATGGGTAAAAGTTCTGCACATAAAGCAACCTTATCTTTCAAAGAATGACATTTTGTCTAGTCATCAGGATTGTACAGACAGTTACAAATTTTCCAAGCTCTCACTGACATTGTTAACACGTGTAGTGGGTTTCATAATTTGAGTAGAAAAATAGAATGCTAAAATACTAGAGGAAGACATAGTTTTGACC
>NW_010408391.1:524-808 GCF_000710305.1 Buceros rhinoceros silvestris | reverse complement strand
GGGGGTGATGATGTCATGGGGGGGTGATGATGTCATTGGGGAGCGTGATGTCATCGGGGGGCACTGACCACCCTCCCCCCCCAACAGGTGCGGTGATGGGCGAGGAGCCGCCGGTGGGGGCGGGGCCTGGCCAGAGCCAACGGGGACCCCCCGAAGGAGCCGTTTTCGCCTCAAAAGACCCAGTTTTACCCCAAAAGACCCAGTTTTACCCCCAAATAACTGGTTTTACCCAGATTTCCCTGTTTTAACCCCCAAATTCCCCGTTTCCACCCCAAAATGACGCT
>NW_010408391.1:0-263 GCF_000710305.1 Buceros rhinoceros silvestris | reverse complement strand
TCCCCATTTGCACCCCATTTTCCCCCTTTTCACCCCCAAATTCCCCATTTCTAACCAAATTTCTCCATTTTCACCCCAATTTTCCCCATTTTCACCCCCAAATTGCCCATTTTTAACCAAATTTCTCCATTTTCACCCCAAATCCCCCTTTTTCCCATCAAAATTCCCCATTTTCGCTGAAAACAGTTTTCACCCCAAATTCCACCTTTCCCCCCCCAATTCCCCATTTTCACTGAAAATTCCCCTTTCCCCCCCAAAATGAC
>NW_010408390.1:519-925 GCF_000710305.1 Buceros rhinoceros silvestris | reverse complement strand
GGTTCTGGGTTTTTTTTGTGGGGGCGGGAATTGCAATTTTTCCCCCTTGTAAAGACAAATGGGTTCTGCCATGAGGCTACGTATGTTTTAAATCCTAATGACTGGATACAAAGGTGAGCGCTGGCAGTTTGATCTGTCCAAAGTTCAAAGATCTGAAATCTCAATGAGTTTCTGTTTGAGGTGAAGGGGAGAAACACAAACACCATGGCACGGCTTGGGCCAGAAAGTTGCGCGGTTTGGGAGTGAAATGCGAGGTTATTTACACTAATCTATCCTTAACTGCTACTTTGTCACAATGGGCAGAATAATTAGTAGAAAATAACCAGCGAGAACAAAGGCAGGTTTTCTTCTTATCGCCACCCGTTTTCCACTCTTCTCTTCCTTCAATTATTTTCTCCCGCTGCAA
>NW_010408390.1:0-362 GCF_000710305.1 Buceros rhinoceros silvestris | reverse complement strand
TCGATACTGCAAATCGCAGAAAATCTGGGGGTTTTTTTAGTTATTACTCTGCCTTTGCTACTAGCTGAGAAGCCTGGCTTTCATTAAGAGAAAAAAATGACCCATTTTGCAGCACCACGCTTGACATTTAAATAATCGAACTAATTGCATTTTTGTTTTATCTATTAACCATTCTCCTATGTTTCCTGACACAATATCGCAGCGTGGGAGTTTTGCGAGGACTTAGGTGTACATTCCGTACCCCGGTCACTCTCTGCGCACTACTGTGCTGTGAGTTTCGCCTGGTCATTGTGCGTTGTGTATATTTGCACTTGTCTCCCCTGGAAATAAATACATATTAATTATATATATGTTAATATATA
>NW_010408389.1:613-869 GCF_000710305.1 Buceros rhinoceros silvestris | reverse complement strand
AGGGGTGTGGGGGGGACGCGGACACGAGGGGACAGACAGGTGGACACAGAGGGACATGGACAGGAGGGGGCGGACATGGAGGGACACGGACACGAGGGGGCGGACGTGGACATGGAGAGACGCGGACGTGAGGGGGTGGACACGGAGGGACCCAGAGGAGGGGACAAGGAGGGATGAGGACGTGCGTGGGCACGGACACGAGGGGATGGGCACGGACAGAGTGGCACAGGCAACGGGGGTGGCCAGCGGGGGCGGT
>NW_010408389.1:0-263 GCF_000710305.1 Buceros rhinoceros silvestris | reverse complement strand
AGAGGGAATACACAGCCGGGGGGGACACACAGGTGTGGACGTGAGAGAGGGGACATGGACACGAGGGGGCAGACACGGGCACAGTGGACACACCGACAGGGATGTGAGAAGGCAGGACATGGAGGGAGACGGCCATGAGAGGGGACATGGGGCGGGTGGACACAGACCGGTGCAGTGGGGGACTCGGGGAACACAGGACACTGACACGAGTGACAGCCACAGGCACATGGGGAGGCCACGGACCCCGTGGCATGGGGCGGCGG
>NW_010408388.1:0-1021 GCF_000710305.1 Buceros rhinoceros silvestris | reverse complement strand
GCAGCCCCGGCTGGCAGCTCCTGCCAGCGGCCCAAATGTGAGGAAAAGGGGGACGAATCCCTCCCTCCACCCGCACCGGGAAGTGGATCTGTCCGGTTTAGAATATCCCTTGAATTTTTTTCTGTTGCTGAGGTCAGGATTAAGCACTCGAGTTTATTCTGTAACCTCTCCGTGCCATTCAGCTGAATTTAGAGGTATATATAAGTTAACTTTACAGATATATTTCTAGCCTAACACGGCATTTCTCAGAGCTGTGGTGACTTTCCATATCTCTATTTCATTTTTTAATAAAGTCTATCACACTTTTTAAGCAGAGGAAAATTATATTCATATGTGTATAAAGGGCTTAAAGGCCTAAGTACGCAAACATTTAAATATATATTAATCTGGATAATGTAAAGCAAGCTGGAGTGAAAATAAACAGGGACCAAAATCAGAGGTCAAGTTGCCCATTCATGTCTATCCAATCCTTTACATTTACTGGGTGTGCAGAGATAAAAACTCACCCTCAGAGTGAAATCAAACAAAGCTGCTGATAAGTGCTCTGACGATCCGGGCCATTTCTTTCTATTCTGGGGAAAGCCTCCGCCGCCGAGCTGGGGGTTGCTGGGGGTGCCCGCGGTCGGGGGATCTCTAATGTGCCGAAGATCGCATTTGCTGGCTCTGATTTGATTAGACGGTACATTTTTTTGCCTTTCGCAGAAGGCCTTAAGTGGATTGGGGCGAGCAATTAGACCTAGCCAAGTCTCTCGTGGTGCTGCGGCTGTTGTAGCGGCTGCCGTTTCTTTACTTGATTTGAATTTATTTTTTTCACTATGAAATCAAAAGACATTGCGGCCGGAGCCCAAACACCTCCCCCCTTTCTCCTAGGAGAGCTCTGCCGGGGTTTTACACACAGCTCCCGCGGCTCCGGGAGGTCCGGCGGAGAGCCTAACCCCGGCGAGCTGGAGCTGTCAGTGCTTTTTGTTGGATGCTGCAAGGCGTGTGCGTGTGTTTGGAGTGTGCTCGGCGGGGAGGAGGA
>NW_010408387.1:1258-1500 GCF_000710305.1 Buceros rhinoceros silvestris | reverse complement strand
AGCCTTGGCTGGTTTGTCCTGAGTTTGGGGATGCACGGGGATGCACTGGGCTGCCCTGTCATGGCACCATGCAGCCATGGCGTGGTGCTGGGCACAGCACCCAGCCCTGGACCACACCATGGGTGCTGAGCACCCGGGACAGCCGAGCTGGTGGCTTCGCCTGGTTATTTTTAAGTGCTTTTTGAGTGTCTCAGGAGGCTCCTAAAAAGATTCGTTTTATTCTTGGACACTGCAAGGTTATG
>NW_010408387.1:631-862 GCF_000710305.1 Buceros rhinoceros silvestris | reverse complement strand
CGGGGCTGCCTTTCATCTCGCGTGGGGGAGGAGGGCAGATAGCGATCGGCTCGATCTGCTCGTGGGTTGTGCAGGGGCTGGCTGCTGCGCTGGGGTCTGCTGGGGAGTTTGGGGCAGGAGAGAGGGGCAGGAGGCTGCTGCAGTGACCTGGGCTCTGCCAGAGGTGTAACTTCTCCCCTCCCTGCCCCGCAGAGCAGCCATGGAGGTGATGAACATGATGGAGCAGCCGAT
>NW_010408387.1:0-269 GCF_000710305.1 Buceros rhinoceros silvestris | reverse complement strand
GCCTTGGCTCCTGCCTTCCTCCCCCATGAGCCGTGCTCCTTCTGGGTGCTCCTCCTCGCCTCCCTCCACACCCTGGGAGTTGTTGCTGCCTAAAATATGCTCCCTCCTGTCCTCCTTCCCCACGCTGAGAGGCTCTCGCGTTGGGGTGGCGCGCAGCCAGCCCGCACTGGTGCTGAGCTGTGCGCCCGCAGCCCATCCGAGCGCGCCGGTGGGTTGGCTCGAGATGGGAACAGCTGATCCACGCCCCCGGGTCGGCCCCCCGCCTCCGC
>NW_010408386.1:378-870 GCF_000710305.1 Buceros rhinoceros silvestris | reverse complement strand
TAAGATGCTGTCGGAGAGCCCATCCGGATGGGGATAGAATGAGCAAGGAAACACCCAAAGTAATCACCTTAAAGGCAGTTTACCAAAAAAGGAATTACCCATTAGTACAATTCTTAGTAGACAAAAGAGTTAGTAGAATATATAAGTGGAATTAAATGGCCTTGTGGCTGTTACTACTGTTACTGCACTAGTAGCTTTGTGGCTATGAATAGAATTAAGGGGGAAATTACCTTGTAGCACTCCTTACCAACAGCAAGTGAACTCACCTCCATGCAACGGGAGTCCTCAGAGGGCAGGTGCAGCCTGGGGACCAGGAGAAACTTCCAGTCTCGGTATGTTTATGTGTGTGAGGAGCCTTTCACATCAGACGGGAATATACCTGCAGAAATTGTCATTGTTCCTGCCACCTTGTAGGTGTGTGGGTAAAGTTCCTGGGGGCAAGTACTCTTCTAATTTCAGTATCTGGAGTAGCCTGTGTTCCAGTTTCCCCTT
>NW_010408386.1:0-260 GCF_000710305.1 Buceros rhinoceros silvestris | reverse complement strand
ATTTCATTATCTGGATTAGCCTGTGTTCCAGTTTCCCCTTTAAACTCTTTTCTAGCTGCCTATAGAAGTTGGATGTTCTCTTACAATTCTTATGCTCAAGCTTATTACATCTAAATACCTTTTTGGGTGTTTCATTCTTACAATCTCGATGTAACTTAGAAAGAAATCCAACCTTAGACTAAAACTCAGTGCTAAAAAGATTTAGAAGGTGAAGGTGAAAAAGATCTCAGGATTTAAAAAATAAATATTTTTTAAATATT
>NW_010408385.1:531-795 GCF_000710305.1 Buceros rhinoceros silvestris | reverse complement strand
TGAGGCAGGGGGACAGGTCCCCAGGGGATGGAGGTGAGATGAGGGGGACAAAGGTGCTGATGGGGCTGGGCCAGAGGGGACTTTAGGGGCCGGAGAGGACCGCAGAGGGGGCTGGAGGGACTCCCCCGCACCTTCTTCTCCAGCTCGGGCGTCTGGAAGGTGAGCAGGAACTTCTTGACGTGGTCCTTGCGGAGCTGGTCGATGCTGCGGGCGTCGATGGCCCGGCTCCGGAACTCGTCCAACTCGTCCTCGGGGTTCATGGCG
>NW_010408385.1:0-333 GCF_000710305.1 Buceros rhinoceros silvestris | reverse complement strand
CCCCTGTCCCTGCCCCAGGGAGGGGCTGGCTGTGACCCCTCCAGGCTCCCCACCACGGGGACACTTACTTGTCCTTGCTGGAGTCATCGATGCCCTGGGGAGACACAGGGGACATGGGGGCTGTCAGGACACTGGCATAGAACAGGGAGGGGGGACCTCGTAGATGACAAGGTTGTGGAGCGCCCTCCAGGGCCACCAAGGCCACCAAGGACGGGGACAGAGTCCCAGGGGTAACCAGGATGGGGAGATCCCCAAGGGTTCCCCAAGCCCGGCCAGGCTGGGGGGTCCCCAAGGGTCCACAAAGAGGAGGGAGGGGTCTGGGAGTGGGGGGTA